>NC_079439.1:44446470-44556470 GCF_903798145.1 Danio aesculapii | reverse complement strand
CTTTGCCATGATGACAGTACATAATATTTGACTAGATATTTTTCAAGACACTTCTATACAGCTTAAAGTGACATTTAAAGGCTTAACTAAGCTAAATAGGTTAGCTAGGCAGGTTAGGGTAATTAGGCAAGGTATTGTATAGCGATGGTTTGTTCTGTAGACTATCGAAAAAATGTAGCTTAAAGGGGCTAATAATTTGGACCTTAAAATGTTTTTTTTTATTAAAACTGCTTTTATTCTAGCCGAAATAAAACAAATAAGACTTTCTCCAGAAGATAAAATATTATCAGACATACCTGTGAAAATTTCCTTGCTCTGTTAAACATCATTTGGGAAATATTTAAAAAAAGAAACAAAAATTCAAAGAGGGGGCTAATAATTCTGACTTTAACTGTATATTCCAGATCAAAAATTACTACCATACATTTTACCTCAATTTACAGATGACTGAAATGTCGTTCAGTATAACAATAGTTGATATACCAAACAATCTTTTCAGGCACACTCAGATCATAAATCATTTGTTTACACATTAAAGAGTTTAAAAGAAGCCATAATACTAATTGTCATTTTAGATCTTATTATTTGCTACTATCCTTTCAAATCAGTAGGTTTTATACCCAGTTGTCAGCAAAAACCTTTTAATTATTTAACATATAATAAAACTGAGCATGATCACATATTATATATATATATTTATTTATTTTTTATTTTTTTTTTTTTACAATAGCATCTCTTATGTTTAATGGAAACCATCTATTATTTATTATTATTATAAAGTTAATGTGAAGCAGAGAAGATATTGTCCTTGCATTTAATATATAAAATCTTGTTTAAAATGGGGCTTTGACTTTTGCTAGTTCATTCATATCTGACATGTTTATAATGTCTGTAAGTAATGTTTGCAATATCAGATACAGTAAACGTCTTGAAGGTACAACACCTGCTCTGTTAAACTCCAGGAAACGGATGGAAACAGTCAGATCTGTTTTTATCACTTGGCTTGTGGGCTTATGAGGGCGAGAGGAAACCTTTCTGCCATTGAATGTCTGTGGGCTAAAGGGTTTTGATTCCTCGTCTGCAATCGAAAGATGATCTCCAATGCTCGCTCTGCCCACTGTAATACCTCGCCTTTGCCAGATGATTTCTTTTCAAGGCTGACGGGGGAAGAGCAGAAGCCACAGATAAGGTAGCTGGATCAGCCCCTGGCCAGCTGTGAACCCGATAGCATCTGTTTAAAGCATCTAAAGGAAGAGCGCTCCTTTTTAAGTCTGCACTGCTAGTTATCTCACTTTTATCCTGCACATGTAAGGGGAATCCACAGATGGCCTGGGATCTGATAGAAATACAAATGTGATATCATTGACTGTGCTATCAAAAAAGGATGGCTTCACAAAAGAAGTGTGACTCTGTCTCTCGCTGTCTCTTAGAGGTAAACAGACAAGCCAAAACAGAGATCCTCTTCGCAGCAGATGTGGTTAGACATTATTCTTTCATCATTGCCGTCCAGACGAAACAACTACTGACTGAACTCTGAACAATGTCTTGCATTCAGAAACACACTAACAATTAGTGTTTTTTTTTTACATTATGGATTGTTACACAATTTAAATAAGGGTGAATTTCTAACTGAATCTTCCCTATCTCCATTGTCTAGTTTCTCAAGACTGCACTTTAAACTACAGATTATTTATACAGCATGTTCTCCTGTTTTTCTTGCAGTCCATCATTTTCATAAGGGACCAAAATGCTCGTGGACAGGAAATATCTGGGTATATAGACTACTCCCACCGACTAAAATCTGAAGACTTTGAGCCATATTTCAGCGGAAAGAAAAGGCTTTTGCCAAAAACATCTGACTTAAGGTAAGCCTACTTATATTATGACCCATCCGTGATGGTTTCCCGCTACTATTGTTTTGGTGGATGTGCTACTGAACATCTCAGAGGTTAGATGTTCCCAGATTAATGTGCAGGAAAGCAGCATCCAACTGATCCCTGAAGCATTTGTCTTTGTGACAAGGAAGCCCACTCCAAATGGTGCATGAAAATGAGCATGAAATACAGTGAAAACAAAACAGACTCACTGTTCATAAAACAGAGGAAGAGTGGGTTTTTGCAATAACCAGTGCATTCAAAAAAAGAGCAGACGTACATTGTGAGTAATGGCTTTTCATTCTGTGATGTTAATGTTAGTCTATGATGATCCTCTGTAAAATAAGTTAGTAAAATAAAACCATTCCAAAAACGATTTATAGTGTACACTCTGTACACTTTACTGTTTGTTCAAACTACTTTTTAAAATAAGCTGAAACCACAACTCTGGAGGTTTTTTTGCAACAACTTCATTGTTTTATGTTCAATGCACTTAAATTTGTAAAAACTAATAAGTTAACCTAATTTCCTCGTGTTGTACCCACACAAATAGATTTATTGGAACGCAGGTTTTTACAGTGTTGCACTGATTCACTTTACTAATTTCTAATTTCATGATTAATAAAAAACAAGTATTCACAGGGTAAAACAAGGAAAATTTTGTATATTTTAGGTGAAATACTCCCAGGGCCATTTTATATTGAAGTCGATATTTAGCCACACCATATTGGTGTTTCGTAGCATCTAGTTTTTATAAGGTGGGTTGTTAGCCCAACACTCAACCTGGAAGACAAGTACATACACTACAGACAATTTAGCTTACCCAATTCACCTACAGCACATGTCTTTGAATTGTGGGGGAAACTGGAGCACCCGAAGGAAACCCATGCAAACACGGGGAAAACATGCAAACTCCACACAGAAATGCCAACAGATCAGCCAGGGCTGGAACCGGCAACCTTCTTGCTGTGTGTTGCCCACTGTGCCACCGTGTCGCCCTAGGTGAAATACTTCACTGTTTAAAATTATTGAGTCCGCCAACAATTCTTGTCTAATTTTCTTAAAATATCAGTTTAGACGATATTTGTATTGAGACTGGCAGAACAAACAACACAGATTTTTGAAATTTGCTGCTCAGCATGTACAAGCTTAGCATTATTAGCATGTTACGTTAACTGAACATGATAAGCTAACTAAGTTAGTGGCCATTCTTTCTTTCTAATGCAGTCCTTTGACTATGAGGGTAAACATAAAACACTTACACTGCAAAGATAGATTAGTATGGTGTGCTTGATTTTGTAATCCTATTCACATTGATAGTTCTTTCATACAAAAGTCTGTCACCTGTAAACTAATCAAGGTTGTACACCCAAGCAGAAAGTTAGGGGGTTGAATCTCACTTGGCGCAACTTTCTTAATTTGCTCAGCAGTAAAATAATCCTAGACACCATCATGATATTTCAGCCATCAAAAAAGACATCCAGCCAAATGATGATAAAGCTCTGATGTGTGCAAGATTCATCATCTAGTTGCACTGGGACGCATTGTGAGTGATGTATCCTGGGGTCACTGGGTGTTTTGGGTCTTTCAACATCAGACACCCTCGCCCAGGTGACCCAGCTAAGTTTGATCAGACCCCAGCATGCATCCCAGTAGCTATCACCTACGGATTCGTCCTCTATATCCATAGCCATCTTGTGGCTTTCTCTGCAGCTTCACAAACAGACTTAATGGCGCTTTTCTGTAGCTTTTGGGGCAAGATGGTACTAGGCATTGGACAATAACCGTTTTTAAGGTTTGGAAAAGTCAAGGTTTTAAAAAAGTCACAATTTTCTGCAATACCGTTCCCAAGGTATGTGTATAATTTTTTATTTACTTTTTTTGTTTGTTTTTAGGACAACAGTATCTCCAGCAGAAAATATATCCAAACATGCCATTTTAAATAGTAAAAAAATCAGTTTTTGAAATAAATGAAGACAGCAGAAGTCAATGATCCATTTCCATTATTTAACCTGACCCCAAAATATTTGAAATGTTTCTCAAACTAAAATATACTATATTTAAAAGGGATTTTTTGTTTGTTTTTTACTCATACATTTAATAATAATATATTTTAGATCATCACAATCCCAATACCGTGAAACCATGATATTTTTATCCAAGGTTATCATACCTTCAGAATCTTATACCGGCCCATGCCTAGATGGTACCTACCATCTTTGAAAAGATGATAAGCAAATCTATCATCTCACTGAAAGCTTTGACTAGAGCATCTAAAAGCCACGTCAATCACTTCAGCTGATATACTGTACATGACTTTCAATCTCACCCATATCCGTGTTGCTTGGTGTTGAACCTGAATCAATTATCATTGACATATTATTTTAGCCAATCACAGACATTTCTGTTGACCGCTTTAATACAATCCCAACCCATAAGTTGCAGTCTGTTGCTACACCTGACAGCATGTGAAGACGAGCCATCCAACTGGTCTAGATTTGTTATTCTAGATATTCATTTTTTTGCATCTTTGTTTTTCAAGCCTCTTCGATGTGTTCTTGAGTAGTTCACACATAAAGACTGCAGACTGCTGAACACCTGCAGATTTTCCCCAATCACAGCCTGAACTGTTGGTGACCTTGTTCATTTGCTAATTGGGCTTCAATTAGGATAAAATTCTGTAGTGTAAAGCATCAGTTAGGATGTTGTTTTGATATTGTAAAAAATGTATTATAAATTTTACCAAGGCTATGGTAAAGGTAATGGCCATTACTGCTTACAGCTATATTTTTTATGCAATTTTGTAAATGCACCTAAAATCATTAAATCTTATTGACCTTATTCTGCTCTGCATAATTAGGCTCTTTATTAGAACTTATGATTTTGTATTAGATTTCAGTATTAGAAATTATTAGGAACAACAAATGGCAGAAAACAGTCTACACTCCAAAAATTTTGTTTGCTGTTTGTTCAAACTACTGATTTAAAATGAGCCAAAACACAACTCTTGATTTTTTTCATTAATGTTTGAATGTTCAATCCACTTAAATGTGTGAAAAATAATAAGCTAATTTAATTCCTTCATGTTGTCCCAACACAAAATTGATTGATTGAGCATTTTTTTGTGTGAGTCATGGGTGTCAAACTGGATTTCTGGAGGGCAACAGCTCTGTACAGTTTTGCTCTAACCCCAATCAAACACAGCTGATCCAACTAATCAAAGTGTTCAAGACTACTAGAGACTAATAAGCAGGTGTGAGTTGGAGGTTGTGGCGACGCAGTGGCGCAGTAGGTAGTGCTGTCGTCTCACAGCAAGAAGGTCGCTGGTTTGAGCCTCATCTTGGTCAGTTGGCGTTTCTGTGTGGAGTTTGCATGTTCTCCCTGCGTTCGCGTGGGTTTCCTCCGGGTGCTCTAAAGACATGTGGTACAGGTGAATTGGGTAGGCTAAATTGTCCGTAGTGTATGAGTGTGAATGAATGTGTATGGATGTTTGCCAGAGATGGGTTGCAGCTGAAAGGGCATCTACTGCATAAAACATGTGCTGGATAAGTTGGCGGTTCATTCCGCTGTAGCGACCCCGGATTAATAAAGGGACTGAGCCGAAAAGAAAATGAATGAATGAATGAATGAGTTGAAGGTTGTTGGAGCTAAAATCTGCAGAGCTGTGACCCTCCAGGAATTGAGTTTGAGACCACTGGTGTACGTAAAAATAAAAGAATGTAGAAAATACCAGCAAGCAACATCAAACAACATAATGCAATAAGGTTCCAATGGCTGAGCTTGCTCTTACACATAATATTAAGATCAATACATTTTCAAAAATATCTCAAATTATCTGTTCGCTAACATGAAGCAACTTGCCATTCTGCTAAAACGGGACAAAAAATTTAACCCCAATATTATAAAATAATAAATGAATACATAATAATAAATACAGAAAAAGCATAGCAAATTGAAGACGGTCATTCTGCTATTTATACTGAATACATGTATTCACGATTAAACAACTGAATGCAAAAATGTAATTTTGCCATTTTAATACATCTAAAGCTGCTACAGTATGCACGCCAACTGTGTGTGTGTTTGTACATCAGCATCCTAACTGCCACAGTTCATGATCTAATCAAAGGAAGTAAAGGAAGTACACTACAGCATAAGCATTCTCATTTCCTGTGTACTCCCAACCAACTCCATCTCTTTCTCTCCCTACTTCTTTCTTTTTTAGTCCCCTTTTCTCTCCCTCCCTCTCTTTCTCTCTCTCTGTTCTCTCTTTCCTCCACCATCCTTCTCACGGGAACAATAACAGGCAGTGCTTGTGGTTACAACTAAGATGGAGCAGATGCTGTGTTCTTCCCATACAGATGCATGAATTCACTCTACAGCTGACAGATTTTGACTGCCTCACCACAAAAATAAAGACTACAAATGTCATGGCCACCAGCTGAGGACAATCACATTTGTCTTAAAGGGTTAGTTCAGACAAAAAAATATATAATTATGTCAATATTTAATAGTGATGCATGATCATGATTTTCCATCTTAAAAAAAAAAAAAACTAGCAAATTGGCTAATTCGACACTAATTTTCAATTTTATTTGTGCTTTTTTACCTAAAAGCTATAAAAAATGGTTATGTGTTAAAAAAAAAAGTGTATTAGCTTCATCACATGCTAAATCTACAGGGATTTCAAATTCGAGGCAACAGCTGCACTTCAATCTTTATTCACACAAATGAGCAACATGAATCACCTTGGGCAGTTTGTGACTTAAAAAAAGACTATATATTTCAAATATATGAAGTGGAAAAAAATAAATAGGGAAAATAGGGAAATAATAATAAATAATGAAATGAGGCTACATTTAACTTTGGTACGGACATAAAACTGTGGACATGATGGGTAAAAAAGCTATTTAATTTTCTTACAGCATGGGGGCAATTCTTTGATTACTGTGAACAATGCAGCTGCTCTGGTCCTATTTAATATGGATTATTATAAAGATTTGATTATACAGAGATCATCTAAAAAGAAAATACAATCTTACTTTTATTATGACAGCATGTTGTATAATAAATGCCTTACTCCTCCAATATTTCACACATCATGAACAGTATGTGTGCCATTGAGTTTTTTCCAAACACCCAACTAATGTACTACAATCCAAAAAAAAAAAATGAAATTTTATCTTCAGACACAGAATTATATTGAATGAAGCCCATGTACATTAAGTGATCACCTAAATGAATCACCTGTAATGAAAACTGGCTAAACACAAATGTGATCCGTACAGTATTTCATGTTGAAAGGAATCACAAAAGTATAAAACTAATAAAGGTTCAAGTTAGAGCTTGTTCTTATAACTGCATCTTGTGTTTTTCAGTTGTCAGCAACATTTGTCTGCATTTGTCCGGCTGCATTTGTGCCCCGTCTTCAGCTTCTCTGATCTCTGTTAACATTTCCTTCATAGACTTTTTAGTATAAAGTTGTTGTACAAATAGACCAGGCAAACCGAAATCAAAAACCATCTGGTTACTGATTGCATGTTTTTAACAAAAATCATCCAATTCCATTTTTTTTGCAAGTCAATCAGTGCATCCATAATTATTACTCAGCCTCATTTCATTCCAGACCCCTGATAACTTAGTTTTAGTACTGAAAATGAACAAAGATATTTTAAATGAAATCCAAGAGCTTCCTCACCATCCATAGTCCAGAAAGGTTCCATAAAACATAATTTAAACAGTCCATGGGTCTGTTCTTCGTACATGGATTACTCAATTAGCTGGATTTGGATATTGACGATTTGACATGATCCAGTATTATTTTGTTCTTCAATACATCCTAAGAATTGTTGTCATAGGAACAGTTCTGGTAGCTCAAATCTGCTTAGGAGCAGCAGCTTATTTCATATAAACGGGATTAGATCAGGTCATTTTAAGCAATTCTGATATTTTCTAACAGTAGTAGTTGTATATATATATATATATATATATATATATACACACACACACACACATACACAAACACACAAGTTTAAAAATATATAAATAAAACCTCTCTTTAAGGGGTTTAAACAGAACATTTATTAATATGGACTTTTTAGATACAAATGTGTTATCTTGAATCATTTAAGCGAGGTATGAAGAACGGACCCCATATGTCTTCAGTGGTTCTATCATAATATTATCAAGCTATGAGAATAGGCACATGCTCGGTGTCAGTATAGGGCACTAGAGTGATATGCCCATTATGCGTGTCATGTTCGGTCAATCTGCTGATGTATTTCCTGGGTTATTACATAAGGTCTGGGTTTTATTTTTTGTTTTTTTTTACTTTAAAAGAGTCAGGACTGTTGCTATCCATGGAGGATGAGGGAGCTCGCAGATTCATCTAAAATATATTCATTTGTATTCGAAGATGAACAAAGGTTTCAGGGGGTTGTAACCACATAAAAGGGAGTAATTAATAACATAAATTTAGAGTTCGTGTGAACTAACACTTTAATGAGGGGAATTTAAAAAAAGAGCTGACAAAAGAGAAAAAAAAACAATAAAATCAGCCTATCAATGTGTGGTGAGACTTGTTATAGAAACTGCAAACCTCTAGTGATACACCCAATGCAACTAATGTAACTACATTGTTTTAGCTTCATAGATGGCTATCTATCAAGAGATATATAGATAGCTAAATCTTTTTGGCTAAATCTGCTTTCTTTGGTTAAATGGACTCAAGGGCGGCTTCCTTTCCAGATTTCTCACTAATTCTAGGTTACGAACCAGATTTTTTGCTTTCTCATTGATCCATAGAGTTACAGCTGGGGATTTTTAAAACACTCTTAAAACACTCCATCAGGCTTTAGTTTGGTAACCATAGAGCTCTGAGGTACACAAACATCCTTTTTTTTCTTAGTGTTGTGTAGCGTAATAGTAAAGACACAGACCTGTTATTAACAGCATGATAATTGTTTCCACAAAGCCCAGGTTTTTCACACATTGGTAGATTAGTGTGGGTGGGTTGCCATCCAGCTGCACTATCAATATTAAACATTTCACTTTACCAGGTGACATATCTGCAGGGACAATATGGGACCAAAAAGTGTCAAAAACAAAAACGTGACAAGTTGCACATGCGTTTTCAATCACTAAAATAACGAATGAACCAAATGCTCAGAGAGTCCTTCAGCTTCCTCTGACTTGAAAATGTAAAAGCTTTGGAGCATTTTTTTCTGCCCATCTTTTCATGTTCTCTGTTAAAATATCTCACATCTGTCCTGTTTCTTCGACCAAAAGTAAGTGGTTTACCATTGCATAAAAGTGGTCAACCCAAAAATGCTAATTGCTATATGGCATTTCAATATAAATAGACACAGAAAATGCTGTCAAACCTTATTTTAAAAAAGGAGGAAGTGAATACACGTCCTAGCTTCTGAGTCCCTCACAAAGTTTGACATTTTGTATATGTTACAAACCGTGTGGAGAGAAGAAAAGCGAAGACTATACATTTTTTGTGTGTGCATGGCAGGACTAGAATGTTTGATTCAAAGGGCAAACAGAACATGAACTAAACTTGTCATTTCATGCATCACGGTATTTCTCCACAGACTCTGGCTCTTGTGAGGGTCTGCCATGTTTACCATTACAGCAGTCACTCCGATGGCAACCGTCTTTCCTGTGGTGCAAAATGGCTAGAGGAGACCCCATGAGGATGTTTAATCCAGACAATTACTTTTTGTTTATGTCTTATTAGCCAGTCTTTTCACTTTGAGCACTCTTTTGTTTGCTTTGGTGACGAGCACCATGGTTTCTGGTCACCTTGTGAGGAAATGCCAGACAGGGAAGTTTTAGGTGTCTTTCCATCACTCTCTTACACACAAAACCATATGCAATAAATGATGTTATACTTTTCAAGATATCGGCCTGCTGAGCACTGGAAAAAAATCCACTTAATTGTTTATTTATTGAAGTTTTTTCTCAGATTGAGGACAAGTGTTGCTTCTTGTTGTCTACATTTGTATAAATACTTAACATTTATGCCTAATGTAGGCATGTTAGGGATTTATTATGCAGTTATATGTCATAGTATCCACAAAATATTTTTACAACTGCTATGCAAATATTCAAATGTCTTTACGCAGCATCGGGGATTGCTACTGAACCAAATCCTCCCCATCTTGAAATCAAGGGGATTTTGTGCATAGGTTTGTTCAGTGATTTATATCCTTGAGGTTAGGTTATACAGATGCTGTTTATAAGTTTTGGACTGCTAAGTAGCTTTAGCAATACAAACCATATAGCGTGTTGGCTGACGTCCACAGTGTTATCATCATGACGGAGAATAAAAAGCTCTTGTATCCATTTGCCTCTCCTTCAGACTTATAAAGAGCCTCTCCCCAAAGTCCAGCTTTGTTCTTGGACCACAAACTACTGCTTGGGAAAAGCTGAGGTCCATTTGCGCAAGCCTCGCTGCCTCAGAGTGTGACATTTGGAGTTGTGTTTCTGCAAAGCAGCTGTTTTCCAGCAGTTGAGCTTGGGCCAGATGCTCTCGTTTTTCATTATAGCTTATTGCGTGCATTAATTATATTTTAGATCTATTCTCACTGCCATTTAGAGTGGCCTGCTGGGTCTCAGTCTTTATATTGATCAGTACAGACACTGGAATTTTCAGGAGCAGTGTTTTTTTTATTTGGCTTGGAATGTCTTGAAAGTTTTGTAGGAGCTCATGTGTGAACATCGATTTCTGAAGCCGGACATCTATTCTTGAACATATTCAAATAAATATCCCAATGTCTCTGTATTCAATTAGAGGGAAACTGATACATCAGTGAAATGCAAAGACTAAAATAGTAAAATGGCTACATTTCAAAGTAACAGTTGCTTTCTTTAAGAATTCACTTGGAAAATGAAAGCATGTACACTGCATGAAAAGAAAAAGGTTTTGGGGTAGAACATACATGCATTTTCCTCGGGCTTAGTCTCTATTTCAGAGGTCACCACAGCGGAATGAACTGCCAACTATTCCAGCATATGTTTTACGCAGCGGATGGCCTTCCAGCCACAACCCAGTACTGGGAAACACCCATACAATCATTCTCACACACACACACACACACACACACACTAGTAGTGTATTACAGCCAATTTAGTTTGTTCAATTCACCTATGGCACATGTCTTTGGACTGTGTGGAACCAGAGCACTCAGAGGAAACCCACACCAACACAGGGAGAACATGCAAACTCCACACAGGAATGCCAAATGGTTCAGCCGGGACTCGAACTTATTTTTTTTTAAAATAAAACATTTGAAATGTCAAATCTGGCGTTCTGAGTAATTTTGTCTGCAAAAGTGATTCTTTATTCTGTGTGTATTTCAAACTATTTCAAATCCATAACAGAGTTGTAATATCCATAGCATAGCTTTTCTTATAGTAATCTTCATAAAATCTATTAAATATGTAAACATAGAAGGATATTTTAAAGTTCAGCTAAGACCCCTTCATCATGTGGATGTCATTATTTAGACATTAGACTTAAAATCCACTTGAAAGAACTTGTCCAATTTACTAAAAATGCTGTCAGTTTATGTCATAAGAAATAAATGCCTATTTGCCTCAAATATATTTTAGAAAAACATATTTTGCTTATCAGTGCTCTGAGATTATGTATTTTGAGTTTAATTTCACAAATAGAGCTGGACAATAATTCAATATCAATATATATCACGATAGATTTTTTTTCAATAACGGTGATATGATTTATAAACCCATTTCCGGAATTTCGATATATAAATTTGCATAAATATATATATATATTTTTTTTATTATATATATAAAATCTTATCTAATATCACTTGTCACTGAATGACGGTCAGTGCTCAGCCGTCAGAAAGAGCGTGATGTCACTTTTGTGATGCTGTACATCACAGACACACTGCCGGCGCTCAGCAGTTGGTTAAGCTCCGTTGCAAAGTTTTAGCTACAAAATGAGTGCTCTAAATACAGATATGAATGAACCAGCTTCCAGAAGTATGAATGCTGATTAAATAGTTGATAAGCGAGGAAAGACTAATGCAGTGGTGTGGAAGTGGTTCGGCTTTTTAAGTTTCTATAAACTTATAGTTTCGGTGTTCTGCAGCTTCAAACCAGCGGTGTCAGAGGAGAAGGCAATGAAGCAAACACAGATGGCTATGAGGCGCCGTGTAGGATTTAAATCAAACTTTGCTCATCAACACATACATAACACGTGCATATACACCTATAAATTACTCTCATATACACCTATACTATTGAATGTTCAAAACATGTATGAAAATTGCGCTTATGCATATAAACTTGATGCATGCATACACCCACATACACACGCACGTAGATAAACTCGATACTTGAATAAACACCCACATTAACACACGCACGTACAACTCCATCCTTGCATATACTCGATCCTCGCATAAACAGCTAAATTAACACTCACATACACATAAACTCGCTGCATGCTGGCAAATAGCACTCGCACAAACTTACAAAATAAAATTCACAAACAAATTGATCAGGAATCTGGTTATTGCAAAGCTGATGAAATAGAAAGAATGGGATTAATAGAGGTATTCAATCTGTTAAATAATGAACATGTGTCATATAAAATAATATAAAACAGTCCATATAAATAGACTATATAAAATATGAGAAATATTTTATGTTAAACCTTTTTAATTTAATTGGGTAATTGAACACAAATATAAATAGACAGATAGAACCCTTAAAGGATGTTCAAGATGAAGAGCAACCAGAAGTATGAATATACTCAAACATCTCTTTTCTATTGCAAATATTAATGTAGCCTATACTCTTTTAGATTTTTTTATTATTAAAATTATTATTCTTTTTCTATGTTTTTTTACTATGTGGATGTCATAATTGTAAGATTTTGGTATTATTTCAATTGTTAAATATTAGGCATATACAAAAAAAAAAAAAAAAAAAAAATGTTGGTCAAGCTAACCCCCACGAACTATCTCTTTATATATATTATCAGAGTCAGAGTTTTATTTATTTGATGGTTTATTTAACATTTCTTGTTTGTAAAGGCTAAATACAAATAAAAAGTGAAGATAAATTGTTTTGTACTATTTAAAAAAAAACTATTTGTAAGAGCCTGGAGGTACTATAGACTGTACAAATTCAGTTTGCAGACATTTGTGGATACAGACATCCATTGTGTGTGTTCTTGACAATTTTTCCTGGCTTTTTAATATTGTCCATATCGATATCGGAATTATATCGTATCGACCGAAATTAAGAATTATACCATGATATAAGTTTTTGCCATATCGTCCAGCCCTAATCACAAACCATATTGCTGGAATTCATTCGTTCATTTTCCTCCAGCTTATTCCCTTTATTTTATCAGGGGTCACCACAGTGGAATGAACTGCCAACCTATCCAGCATATGTTTTATGCAGCGGTTGTCCCTCCTGCTGCAACCAAACACTGGGAAATACCCATACACTCTCACATTTCAAACACATACACTAAAGCAAATTTAGCTTATTCAAGTCACCTGTACCGCATATCTTTGGACTGTGGGGGGAAACCGGAGGAAACCCTTGCCAACACGGGGAGAACATGCAAACTCCACACAGAAATGCCAACTGACCCAGCCGGGGCTTAAACTAGCGACCTTCTTGCTGTGAGGTGACAGTGCTAACCACTGAGCCACCGTGCCACCCTAATGCTGGAATTGCCAACTATAATTATTAGTTTGCATTAGGTTTACAGACACTAAAAGGTGTTTACAAACACTTCCAATTAAATATTAAATACAACACAATGCGATGTGTAACGTTAAATACAAAGAAAACATCTGTGAACATCCATATAAATATAATGGATAATCATATAAATACAAAAGATGTCTTCATATTAACAAACTTGCAAAGTTAATTTTAAAATATATTTTAAAATACTGTTACAACTGTTAAAATATCCAAATCATAAATACTTCATGTACAAAACAACATCATTTCTGACATATTCACAGATATTCTGCGATATGTTATTTAGCAGCGGTCAATGCAATTTTTCTTTGAAATTTCTATGATTTAGTCCCTAAAATTAAAATTAAAGATGTATTGTTTCTTTATTTTAATTCAATATGTTCTCCAACCATATTAATTCATTTTAGCTATTTAATATTTTTGAGAAAAAAGCCACCATAAATATCATTTTGTGAATGTCAAGAGCATGATTGCACTTCTGCCTTGTAGCAGTTGTCAATAGCAATACATAGAACAAGAATGAAGGAGCAAAACTATTTCCATTGGCAGAACACTGAATAGACTGAATGTCTTAAACACAGCTAAACACCTGGCTTTTCTAAGCACATTTGATCAAACTAAAAACTGTAAATGAATTCATTTTCTTAAGAATAGCAAACATGGCCAATCCTACTTTTTTTTTCAAGTGAGCAGTTTTACTTTTTAGTCTTAAGTTTATATTATTCCCCAAAGTGGTTCAATCATACTGCAGTGGTCTAAACCTTTAAGGCTTGCGTTTTAATCTCTAAACAATTAGAAATGTATTAACCTCAACCTTTTCTTTCAGCTTCTACAACTGGAGGACGCAGGTGTCCAAACACAATACCAGCTCAAACTATGAGGTAATCACAGAGAATCCAAGCGGTCTGCTCTTCAAGTGCAAGAACGACAGGAAAATCTTGAATGTTGACCCAGAGGTGAGCAGCTTTGATAGGAGGGGTAAACAGAGAGTGCTGACCTCTCTCTTAGTTCTCATTTACCATCCACAAGTAAACCAACACCTGCACTATGTTTAACAGAGTATTTGTTTAATGAATCACTCAAGCGTGATTAAGAGTTAAAAAGGCCATTGTATTTTCTCTGTATTACTATTAGTTACAGTTTTTAGTCCGTTGAGTACAGGGTTAGTTCACCCCAAAATGGAAATTCTATCATCATTTTCCCATCATCATTGTGTTGTTATCTGTCTTTGCAACACAAATAAATATGTATTTTTAAATCAAATTTGAGAGGTTTCTCTCTCCATTGTAAGTTTTTTTTTTCACTTAAAACCTGGATCCATTGACACATTCACAAAGAAATGAAAAATAAATTGATATGCATATAATGGTGTACATATGCAGCAAAAACCTTGCTGTCTAAACTTTTTAGTTGAATCTATAGAACTTTTTTAGCAATCTCAATTTACATCAGTCAAACTGACTAAAATTATGGTAACACTGTAAAAAAAAGTTGACCCAACTTAAAATTAAAACAACAAACTTAAAGTTGAGTCAACTCAAAAATGTCCTGAAGTTTGACGCCTTAAAATTTAAATTGAGTCAACTTTTTTTTTTTTTTGTGTGTAGTCAGTTCTAAAAATTCAGTTGAAAACTAAATAACTTATTAAAATAAAGTCACACAAAACATTTACTGTCATAAATTTTGTTTTTTGGTGGTTTGTTTGTTTTTTATTTGGTTTTAGGGGTTTTCACCTTTATTATACAGGACAGTGGAGTTGAGACAGGAATACTTTGGGAGCAGAGAGAGGAGGGAAGGATCAGCAAAGGACCTTGAGCCAGGAATCAAACTCAGGTCGCCGTGAGCACCTCAGTGCTTTATGTCAGCACACTTTACCGCTAGGCTATTGGCACTGACTTAATTTAGGTATTTATTCATATATACTAAACATTGATCAGCAAGCACAGAAGAAGTAAGCTCATTGGTTCTTTCAAAAGATCAAACATGCTGATGTGACATAAAAATAAACACCACTGGTTCTTGTGTGCCAAGCAAACATGATTGAGCTTCTGTAAACAAATTTTGATACCATAAACATTATACACTGAATCTCTGTGTTTATGACCATCAAAGCCTAAATTCATTTTTTTTCATAAATAGATCTGTCACATATAAAGTGATCACGTCTCTTTAGCCTTTTATGAAATTACTCAATTTTGAGTATATAGACTTTCAGTGGGAGATCTTGCAGATATGATTAAAAATATTATTATTTATGTAATAAAGACGATTAAGTCTATGGTTTGGAATGACACAAGGGTGAATAAATGATGAATTTTCATTTTGGTGTGAACAAAACCCGCATGTGCACATAAAATCCTAACAGCAACATTCAAGCTGTGAGCAGGCAGAGTCTTCATGAAATCCTTCTATCATCATATCAAATAGCCTCCGTGTGAAGTGGAGAGACTGTATTGTTGCACCTGGGTATCATTTTTGCTCCAATCTCTCAAAATATCCATCAGAGTGGGTTAGAGCGAACCGCGAAATTTAGTCCAGGAACCTGTGCCACTAGTTTTTTGCCTGTGTGCCCAGGAGCTATGAGTGCATGCTATTTTGGAAAAGAGGCAACGCTGCAGACCGGCCTCTTTGAACACAAACTCGCCCAGGCTGCCTCGTTGAGGGCGAGATGGCAGAGGCGAGTATTGCCTGTGGTCGAGCACACCCCGACCAGGCCAGCTATTAAAAACGAGGGGAGGCTAAGGAACCCAGACACTGAAACCGCCTGTGCACCCAGAATCCAACCTCAGGCCCCCACCACGCATGACCTCATTGCCCATGTGGATGCATTCCTTCATACAAACTGGCGGAATCATGGCATATTAAACCCTGCATTTGATTTGTTTGTTTGTTTGTTGTTGTTTTTCACACCCCATTTGACATAGCCAGCAATGTGAACATTTCAAAATTATAAACCCAAATTCTTCTTTGGGTTATGTTCACTTTTGACGGAATCATCCGCCAGAGTAGCAGTTGGTGGTTTAGTCTGATAACCAGTCCTTATAAATCAACAGCTAATGCTTTTTTGCTCATTTCATTTTTGGGGAATGTTCAGCATATGTTTGTATTTATCTCTGCTCTAAACAAAAAATCGGTTAACCCAGACAAGTTTGATGTACGGTAAATACATAGAATGAATGTAAACCTAAATCTTCTGACATGTTCCCCTTTAATAATGGATCCCAGCTGGCTTAAGATCTTATTTATTCTTGGTGGAGGCACCCTATGGAGTCCATATTTTAAAGTCACACCCACAGTGATGTTTAAACAGCAAATCAAACTTATACTGCAAGATATGCACTTTTTCTCTGCTTTAGTAATGTAAATAGACATTTGAGTTGCATCCAAAATTGAAATTTTGTGCACTGCAGTGTTTTGAATCTTAAAGATAAGTGTAAAAGTTAAGCGTGGGATTACTGATTTATTAATGTGCACTGAATAATGTTTGTCTCCTGTAACTATAACCAATGTGTAAGAAAGAGATTCGGGCCTCTAAAAAGCTATTCGGCATCCATTTAATCTTGCAACAGTTCTTGAAAATATATTATGGAGTGTTTTCTCCTGTAGTAAATCGGTTTTAACATCTTTTATTTTTTTTCTGTGACCCAACAGGAATTACCTGGCGATAGCTCCACTCGAACTCCTGTCCAATCTGACCTATATGTGCATGTTGTCATTTATGATCACGTCACCAGAAAACCCACCACCAGATCCTGTACGCCACTCTCCAATTAAATGTATTAAAAACACACAGAGTCTCTAATTTCGTCTATATAAAAACAGCGTTAATCTTACATTATTGACTTCCTTTTGTGCACAACATCTGGATACGCAGAGTAGCACATCTGTGCGTTTTGATCTATGATTTACATTTTCTATACTGAATCAGACTTCACTGTAAAACTATTTTAAGTCATTTCACAAGATTTAAATGCATTTATGAATACAAATTTCATTCTGTGTGTTATTTTTTTCTAAATGCTTTCCTATTTGAATCATCAACGATCCCACATTTGAGCCACTAAATGACAGAGCTCTCCGAGATTGTCTGATGATGCACTCACTTGGGAACCTGAGCTTTGCATTGTATACTCTTATCTAAAACAACTCCTCTGTTTGTCTGAACACATCAAAGATAAATCCCTTCAGAAACATGGGGGTTCTTTCATGTCCCCGCATCACTGCTTGTAGCTTCATTTTGACTAAAAGCTGCCAAACACTTCATGAAATAGACAAGGACACACATTGAGATCATAAGATACAGCAGGGAGTTCCGGCATTAGATATACATCTGTCAATAATTTTCTCTTTGAGAATTTACAAAAAAAGGAGTCAGCAAGATATTGCACTGCTGGTAGTTCCTGATGGTTGCTGATGCCATCTTGGTACTTGAATGGTTCTGATTTACTCTAGCCAAGTTGGCCACGTTCACAAGAAGGGTGATTATTGATAGGAGCAGCACATTACTAACTTGCAAGGGAAAAATAAGGTCTTTTTTGTCCTTAATCAACGAATATAGAATAAAATATTCTTTAAAGCAAAGACTGAATCTGTACAAATTTAATAATCAAGTTTTTTAAATGCTCAAGTGTCCTTACTGAAGTTATACTTATTTAAAATATAGTGAAATGGTTTTCTGTTTTTGAATACTCTAAAATTTAAAAACTTTCCATTTTAAGTATAAAATCTTTGAACAATTTTACTGAATGTAAACTTCTGTATACATTGCTAACAATAGGAAGAGTATTATTAATTTCAGTAACCTGATTTTGCAAATAAATTGTGTCTTTATTAACAATCAATTAAATCATTTAAAAATTACAATTTACTCACACTTTTATATGGTTCCAAACGTTTCTGAGTTTTTTTTTTCTGATGAGAAAAACAGAAGACATTTTGTGTCAGAAGCCACTGGAGCTATTAACATCCATAGTAATTTAAAATAAATTTATGTTATAAAAAAACAATTATTCTTTAAAATATCTTCTAAATGACTAAATGATTCATGAGTTTGGGTAAACTCTTCCTGCACTCAACAGATATCTATTTTGCTGTTTGTTCAAACTAAAAAAAACTGAAACAACACAATTTTTGAGTTTTTTTTGGGACAACTTAATTGTTTTATTTCCAATCCACTTAAATGTATTAAGTTAACTTGATTGAGGTACTTTGAATGGTACTATTTGACAATTTCTGGGGAGCCCAACAGTATTCAAGTACAGAAATTGAATAATCACAATCCAAAATATACTTTTCTTACTTTGCTAGTCTTATTTTGCTTTTCGCTAGTCCATATATCAAAACATTTCTTCATGTATCATGTTAAAATATTGTTTTATTTTCAACTTCAGAAGAAATCAGGCAAAACTTAGAGTTTTTCCTTAAAACAAGCTAAATTATCTGCCAGTGTGGAAAGCAAAATAATCTGGTTTTCACTTTGAAATGTATATATTTGGACTAGAAACAAGAAACAAATTTCTTTTCTTTTGCATAAACCATATAAATACAGTAATTAAATACAATTCTGTAGCTCCTGGTCAACTATAATTCAGACTGAACATTGCATACCTTGCGATGTGACTATTGAAAATGTGCACATTGCGATATAGATGCTGAAACGATATATTGTGCAGCCCTAATGTCCAACATACCTGATATTAAACTTAATATCGCAAAATCAGTCTAACAGAAAAAAAAAAGATTTACCATGTGTATGTACCTACATAAAGTTTCTGTTTAATCACCAGGATGGGGGCTTCAAGAAGTGGGTGGTGATTCACCCACATTCATAACTGTTTGAGTTAACAGGCCACAGCCCTCATTCATGTGGTGGAGTGGTAGTGTGATGAAACTACCCACTCCAGTCCCTCACAACGGCACAGCTCATTCATACACCTACAAATCAACACAGCAGATGTGCTTGTGAAAATCTGGCTCCCACAGTGGACGTAGAGAGAGCTGGTGGCAAAATAAAACATGATAAATATAGGTTATAGAGCGCAGGCCACTTTTTCCCCTTTAGTACAGCAATTACGCTTCGGACAGATCTGAAAAACCCGTATCTTGAAAATAAGTCCCCTGGCATCAGATGTCTGGAGTGGGAGTCAATCACTTCCTCCTCAATGCTCCTGAAAGAGAGCCCGTGACAGAGGATATTGAGGCCGTGCACGCGGGGCTGTGGTGCGGAGGGGTCGCTGTGCAGCATCCGGATCAGAGTCCGCTGTGCAGGATGTGTCTGCTCATCGCCATTGAGCTCCACTAAATGGGACAGAGAGCCTTTAATGCTCCCCATAAGCCATGTCATTCAGCGCGTCAGTCCAGACACACAGCTTTGCTGAGAGACGTTTCGCGGATCTCACTGTCGAGCATTACAACACGCATCCACATGACTGGATACACAACGCGCAGTGTGCGATGAAGACGTTAATGTTTTGATGCACTTAACCTGCGAGATAAATATTGCCATTTGTGCAGTTATTACGTTCCTGCTGACTTTTTCTTTCGTCTCTCGGATTCACACCTTCATTCTTCTGTTTGTGAAGACGGGTATGCTGGTAGTAATCGAAAGCGAATCAAATCTTGTCAATAAATCACTTCATAAAGTTCACAAAACAAGTGTTTCGTTCTTGAATCGGGTGGAATGAAATTTAGCGATTCAGCAAATGATGCAGTCTCTTACCAAAGTTATATGCTTTATTTTACTTCCATCTAAAATATTGTGAAATAATATTGCAATTCAAAACAACCGTTTTCTGTTTTTAAATATTTTACAATGGTTCTTGAATCGGACGGAATGAAAATGAGCAATTATTCAACCGAGTCTTTTAAATGAATCTTTTGGACAAGTCCGACTCGTAGTTATAGAGCTGCTTAACTGATCATTGAACTGCGAGAGCATGAAAACTTACATGCCTTTCTAGATCTAGGCTTTTTTCTTCTTCAGTAGAACATTAAAATACTTTTGGCTTTTGGCTGACACTGGTCCTTGGTGATTCATAAGCCAACACTTTTAGAGTCTAAAGCACATGCAGGCAGAAATGTTTTATAGGCTATATTTTTTCTGTATTGTGAACGACTTCATTGAGAAGCTGTAAAATTGTGCAAACATAGTGTATGAAATAAAAAAAAAATTAAAACCCCATACCCCTTTATAAATCCAAGATTCCGAATGCCCTTTTACAAACTGGTAATATGCAATCTATTTGAAACAGAGTTAATAAAACAAATTTATTTAAACTAAAACATTCAAACACAGGTTAAACCAAATAAGTTTATAAAAAAGTGTCAATACAAATTGCATTTTATTTCCAAATGGATTTATATTTTATGTTATTCTTCAACAAATTGAGCAGAGCTGTCTTTCTTTATTCTTTATATATATATATATATATATATATATATATATATATATATATATATATATATATATATATATATATATATATATATATTCAAGAATGAAAATACTGAATACTGTACAACCACAATCAGGAGATCAATATAAGAAAGATACAAAAGAGGGAGCTGCAGAAAGAAAAAGACTAACAAAACAAAGAAAGGGGTGAGTGAATCACAATTGTATAAAAGTGTATAAAAATAAATTAATTAAGAGCATTACAAGAACGCGATCTAACTCAAATCAGAGTCAATAGACAAGAGTTCTTCGTATAGAACCAAGAATCTGACACATTTTTTGTTGTTACACATACGGAAAGATTTGAGCAGTGAGTCAACTTCAATCAGAAAATGTTGAAAAGTAGGGACTGAAGCCATGCATTTTTGTTTATGTATGAGCAGAGCTTTCAGAGCACTCTAGAGTGCACGTGACCTACATCGGTCCCTTTATTGAACCGGTTCCTTCAAAAGAACCGTTCAAAAGAACCGATTCGCAGAATTAGTCGGACTTCCCAATGTTGTCCGAATGCGCCCATAAGCCTTATATATTACTAGCGCAACAAGCTTTACCTTCAATGAACGCAGAGAAGAGGTGCGATTGGCTGAGGACAGCATCGCTCAGACACAAAACCGAGGATCAAGCCTGACCATAAGGACTACAGCAGATCAAACTCACACGGACATCATTTTACACAAAGACTGTGAATTCTGCTACATGAGCGTCGCTCTTCGGAAACGTGCATTTGGACTATTTTTTTTTTGAGTATCCTACACCAAAGTGACATCTCGTTTAAATTCACTTTTTTCATTTTTTTCACCCTTTATGCCTTATTTTGGGGGCCCATGTGATGCTCTCCTTCTCAAGAGACAAGCGTTTGTTTAGGTATTCAGCGGCACTGATACACTACACCTAGATCAGCTTCCACAGTCCCGCACCTCCAGCATGGATCGCTGTCAGCGGCTGTTTGTCCTCCTGTTGGGATGCGGTTATCTGTGCTGTGGATACTGTGCTGTGCTTAAAACGCCTGTTAAGGGTTTCTCAAAAGATGTGCAACTTGGACAAAAAGCAGAAGAGCCAGAGAAGCAGCATGTGAAGAAGAGCGAGCAGGACACTCTGTCAGAGCACATGCAGATGCTCTACGCCAAATACACCAGCGCGGGATTCCCTCTCAAAGACGGAAACACTGTCCGCAGCTTCAAGGGCCATTTGGGTAGGTGTTCACTCGATTCTATTGTAATTGACTAAATAGTGCAATGCAGTCGTTTCCATCATGTCACATTTGAAGAGGTTTACGGGAGCTTCAATAGTGGCTTGGTCGTTTTGCGCTTCAGCTGAAAGAGAGAATCAGTCAAAATACATGTCGTCGTTTTATCACTGTTTGAATCTATTGTTTCCATTACATTCCTCTCTTATATTTAACACAAAGAGATTTTTTTGAAATGTGCAAATGATAAATAAAGCAGTCAGCCACTAAATAAAAAGAGTAACATATTGATTTAGTGAACTAGCCTATCTCTCTAAGAGAAGTTGGCGCGATTACACCTGTTGCTTTAGTTTTGCCCGAGACATCAGCTCTAGTTGAACAGCCCGTCCTGTGGCGTTTTATAAATCATTTCGCAAGTTGGTTTTAGGACTTTATTGTTATTGGATGTCACTGAGTGAGCAGCTGAACTTTCTCTGCGGAGTTTTTGCACTTTGACTGAACAAGCGAGTGTCCGTCTCCAGAATTTGCAGGTGGATTTAGCGATTCTCGTTTAGTAAAATTATATTTCAGGTATGAAATGTGATGTTTATTGAACATTAATCGCAGGTTTGACAAATATCTTTTGCTCGCTCAGGCTGAGACGCTGATAGTCAAACTGCACAAGTGTTGCCAGATATCTCCTCCAAAAAAGCACAAATTAGGCGACAAATTTAGTTACAATGTAGCGTTGTTTACTATATTCTCAGGGAAAAGCTACAAAAGCTGTCGCTGTCATTGTTACGTTTTAAATGTATTAATGTTTACATTTTATGTTCTAATGTAAATATAGTTTAGGGGTAAATAAAGGATTTATAATGGCATTGGGCAGAGTTCAACTCAGCTTTAATAGGTTGTTTGCGCACAGCTGGACAAAAGCTCACTAAACAGTCCTGCCGAGGCTTGACACTTTTAGAAGCGACGGACAAAAACGAGGCCAAAGTTGCTTATTGATTGGATATGGCAGCTCGTGCACCTATACCGCCCTCTAGTGTTCAGTTTGTAGTTTTGAGCGCTTGTCATTTGCTCTGATTTCCTTCTGTATTTATCTGGTGCACTGAAAAACGTGTTGCATGCAAAACTGTTGCAAACAATTTATTTGTGTTAAATTTAAACAAACAAATTAAATTGAGCAATGTTTAACTTAATTTATTTGTTTAAATTCAGCCCAAATAAATTGTTTAAAACCACTTAACGTAAAAACAAATTGAGTAAATCCAAGGAATCATCTTTGAATAATTTTTTTCAGTGTGCTTCAGTAGAGAAAATACTACATTCAGCACAGAATGTACTATATGTTAGTTTTTTTTTGTTGTTGAATTAATGTTACTGTAGTACAAAACTACACCCAGTAGTTATAATCCATCTAAGAATTGTTAAACATGGTGAAAACATGGTTTTGTTTTCATAAATATATTTTTAACTCTACAACTTAATATTAAAGCCACAACATAAGCCAGTTATTCAAAGAGAATCAGCTTCATTAAGATTCTGCTTGGGCACAGTGCCAAACAATTTTGCTAGATGAATTTTGAAGCGTATAATGACACGTGGTTTTGTACTCTATTAGGTGGTTTATAAGAACATGCCTTGTGTCCCTGTAATTCATAACATTTTAAAATCATACTTAATGGGGTCTTTTCACATTCAGAATTTGCTACAGGTTTCCTGTGAGGGTTGGGTTTAGGGCTAGGGCCGTATAATAAGGCTAAATATAATAATGAGTTAAAGGTCAGTGGTCATAAATCAGTTTAGTTTAATAGTTATAGTTTATTTGAATTCGCTTTTTTTTTGTTTTTGGATCCCTATCAGGAACCATCAACAATATGCAGTTGCAGATCTTCAACCTCACTTCCCTCACCAAGTCAGAAGATGTTCTCTCAGCGACGTTGCACTACTACATCGGTGACCTTCATAACAGCAGCCACAGATGCTCAAAACACAAGAGCTGTGCTCAGCCCAACCTCAGAAGACAAGCTCACGTTCACCTCGACGTCTGGAGCTTCAGCTTAGTGAAAAACACCACTAGAACCATCGGCCATTTTCCCATTAACATCTCCACAATGCACCGGGACTTCATATCATGGCAGTGGAAAGACATCACCCGTGTGGTCAACCAAGCCAAGCATCATGACCAGCTCCTCATAGGCATTAACATCAACTCCAGAGGACACCAACCCTGGAAGAAACTCTTGTCAGACCGATCTCCTTACATTCTGGTCTACGCAAATGATTCAGCCATTTCTGAACCTGAAAGTGTGGTGTCCACCCTTCAGAGACACAAAAGCAGACTGTTGCCCAATCTTCATATGCTGGAAACGCATAACCGCAACGCCTCCGCACAACATCGAAGCAGACGATCCACCAACATCCTCCTTCCGCTGCAGAACAATGAGCTTCCAGGTCCGGAGTACCCTTATGAGATCCCCACATGGGATGAGGCCAGCCCTTATGATCCGATGGAGAGCAAAACGGTCAAGCGTCCCCGCAAGAAGCCTCGCAAGAACCCACGACACAAGAACCCACTCCTGCAGTTCGATGAGCAGACCATTAAAAAAGCACGCAAGAAGCAGTGGAACGAGCCCAAGAACTGTGCTCGCAGATATTTAAAGGTGGACTTCGCTGATATCGGCTGGAGCGAGTGGATTATCTCACCAAAGTCATTTGATGCATACTATTGTTCGGGATCATGTCAGTTTCCCATGCCAAAGGTATGTTGTTTACTTTACAGAAATCCTCATGTTTTTAGTCGGATATTTAGAATTAACCTTTAATTTAGCAAGAAGTCGATCCCCTGGTCTAGCAGGAGCAACTTTAGCTTAGCTTAGCATAAAATATTGGATCGGATTAGACCATTAGCATCTCACTCAAATAAAATAATTTGATAATTTTCTTCTTTTTTTTTGTTTAATTTTACTTTCTTATCTTGATTCTTCTGTAGTTACATCATGTACTAAGTTGCTATTTTCCAGGCTGATATGGCTAGGAACTATACTCTCATTCCAGTGTAATAATCAAGACATTTTTCTGAAACTACCATGGCAACAGGTACATAAGTATTACACAGCACTGTTACCCAGTTATCTACTTAAGTAACCGTAATATTGCACTAGAAAGCTAGTATAGTTCCTAACCATATTGGCCTAGAAAAATTGCAACTTTTCATTTTCCATAGATCTTAGTACATGGTGTAACAACAGAAGATCATATTCAAGATGCTAATGGTCTAATCAGATTCAATGATCTATGCTAAGCTAAGCTAAAAGTGCTTCAACTAGACTCAGAGATCAGCTGAATGGATTCGAAAATTTTAAAACTCAATTGTTCAACTCAAGGTGACTAAAAATGATCCTATTTCTAAAAAAGTTGAGTGTTTCTTTAACATGCTTGTCTGTTGTATACTTGACCACAGCAGTAGAGAAAAGCAGATTCTGACTTGAGAGAAATAATAATTTTAAAAAGGCTCCATCTAGTGGCCGTCTGGAAAAAAAGCTGTAAATCTTTCTAGTTGACACTGCGGGCAGAACAGCAGTTCATTCAGTATCCATTATCACACCGTTCATGTCGTTTGTCATCATAAAACTGCCACTGTGAGAGGTGCTTTTCATCTGGGGTGTTTTCTGTGCTTCAATGTGACTGTTAAAAAAACAGAAGTTCTAATACTTGAGATAAATTTGCTTAAAACTGCCATATTTACTACTTTATAATGTATTTGTTTGATAGTAGATATTCTAAAATGTTAGATTGAGCACATTAGGGTTGCACAGTATATCTGTTGAATCAATTATTTATTGTTATGTATCAGTACCAGAGGAGGATATTCAGTAGTGCATTTCCTACACCAAACAGTTATTTAAAGATAATGTTCAAAAACACAGAGAACAATATTTAATAGGACAAATGAAATAATGATATCAAATCATTTTCCATTTTTCATACTGTACATTGTATTATTGCATGATATAAGTTTAAAATAATTGATTTCTGTGTTTTATTTTAAGTTTATTTTGGTGGAATGATGTAGAAAAGAAAATAAGGACATATAGAAATTCAAAACTGACAAGAATTTCAACAAATGTGTACAAATTTATTGGTTATTGGACAGAAATTTAATATTAGTATTATTTTATTATTATATTAAGAATTTTAAAGTAACTTATTTTTAACTTTGCATTTTATTTTAGCTCAATTTGTCTTATGTTCTTCTATGACATTCAATTAGTTTATATCAATATCTTCTGTTATTCTAGTTTTGAGTAATAGCACTCATTTCAGTTGCAGAGGCAGTAACATATTAAGTGTTTCAACTAGAATTTACATTTAATTTCACTTCATTTTTTTTTACATATTTAACAGATTTATGTTGCTAATGCTCGCATAAACAATAATCCTGTATAAACTACATTTTTGTAGTTTTTATTATACAATACTTCACGTCATGTTCTAACATTGTTACTTGAAATGACTTGTCAGTTAATTTGATTCAATTAAAAAATGTTGGGCAGCAACAACAACAACAGTCATACTTGATAGCAGGATCGTCTTTGAATAATTCTGAAAAACCAATTAAAGTAACTGGATCATTAATATTACAAACCATAAAACCAGACAATTTTACAACGATTTATTTCTGTAGAGACACCCAGTGCCCTCTCTGAAACCTCTAACAATGCTGTCCCAAACCCAAATGCGCTTAAACTCTTTCCCTCTCTCTTCAGTCTCTGAAACCTTCCAATCACGCCACCATTCAGAGTATCGTCCGGGCAGTCGGTGTGGTGCCGGGCATCCCAGAGCCCTGCTGTGTGCCCGAGAAGATGTCGTCCCTCAGCATCCTCTTCTTCGACGAAGACAAGAACGTGGTCCTCAAGGTCTACCCCAACATGACAGTGGACTCCTGCGCCTGTCGGTAAACCCCCCACCCCGCTCTCTTCCTCCAGCCTCCCTCCTTTAAAACTCCCAATGTTTGCACTGGAAGAAAGACTGAAGATGTTCCTTTCACCATTCTTGAAGAACTGCACAGATGGGAGGATCGTGAAGAACATACGCTTTTCCAGAAGGAATTCCTTAATGTTTCGCAGGAGGCCTGAGATTTGAGCAAATGAAGAAACTATCTGTCTGTCTGTGTTTGTTTGTTTGACCGGGACATTCTCATGTTTCTATAACCTCAAGCAGTTCAGCATTTAGGGGATAAACATTTGCTGTCACCATCACGTTTCTGTACAGTTTGTTTAATCTGTCATTATTATAGCTTTATTTTTGCTACAGAGGCATTGATTGACTCTCAATGTTCATATTTTATGGCTGCTATACATAGGTAGGATTTACTCCAGAGCCCAAATGTGCTGAAACGTGGACTTTTGGGGGTCGAAAAAAGAGAAAAGGAATCTCTTCTTGTTACGTTGTGTCAAAAATAGCCTATATATCAAAGTGATTACTTATATAAGTTACTTACAGTACATATTCAGTCTTCCACATTAAGCTTAAAACAGTGTTTAATTTCCGTGTGTCTGTTTTGAATGTCTCCAGTCGTCATAAACATATTTATTTTTTCCAAGAATGTGCATTGTTACAGCACGTTTAAGTCTTTTTAGATGCTTGCATTTGTAAATATGTGTCCGTCTGACCTGCTAATACAAGGTTACATCCTCACATATATATGAATACGTTTTATTTTAAAGTTGGACAACTATTATTCTGCCGTTATTCGAAAAAGCGTTCGATTTCAAGAAGCCACCACTAGTTTTTTGCATTGCAGATTCAGTAAATCCAAACACTTGGATCCTTCTTAAAAATAGTTAAGAAATATGAACTATTATTCATATCTAAAATATGCATACTGTATGAAAATAAATCCCAATCCAGATCATATTAGCAATGATATGTTCAGGAAGGTAGTTATGGAAATTGTATGTTAGCTTTTTGTCTCTTAACACGACGCCTATATAAAGTGCCTTACCACATGAAAACGTACATTAAATCAAGTGAATATTCTACTACGATATTTATATTTCATAAAGATGAGTGTAACTTATGTAATGTCTTATTTTGACAGGATTTTTTCAGATTGTTTGGATTAAAATGTGACGTTTGTTCCAGTAATGCTTTCTGTATGCATTTTGTACTGTTGAAACTAGCGTAGATGACACATCTCAAGCTGCATGTTTATGAATGGGGGCGAGTGGGATCTTTTTTGTGACATTCAACCTATGGACTACAGAGAAATGTACACGTATATGTAAAAGCGGGCTATTATCTTAATATATAACACATACGTCGAAACACTATGTAAAGCACTCCTTTAGCATTTGTGTAATATATTTTTTGGGAAGGCCTCCACCACACTGTGTGTTTTGTAAATGTTATTCTGTAGGTGAAAGGATGTGCTTTGTATGATAAGCTTCATAAGAAATTATATTTGTATATGGAAATGACCTTTAAAAAGCATTTATTTATTTTCTGTATGATGCCTTCTGTGTCTTATTTTTGTGAAGCGCAGAGGGGCTTCATTAAATATTCATTGAGCTTTGCTGCGGAAAGGTTAGGCAGGGGTGCAAAAGGAAGCAGTGGCATGTCGAATGAGTGAAAACGCTTATTTTTGTAACACGTCTCCCGAGTTGAAAGAATCCCTTTTTAGCAAGGAAAACTCAATAAAGTTTTAAGAATTATGTAGCTTTGTGTTTATTTATCATGAGGTTAAAGCCCTCTGGCTGTAAAGCAGAGCTTTACTGAATATTGACTGCACTGTTATGCAATCAGAAATTATGCTGAGACCGTTGCATCATGGAACATGATGTAAATTGCTTAATGGGTCGATAATGTCTGGAAAGTTACCACACAAACATCAGTCGATTATTTAATAGCTACAAATCACTAGTGTGTGCACTAACTGCTGGATTTGAAATGCACTGGAAACGAGAATGAAGAAAGGATCATATTTATTACATTTTTGTAGACTTTTTGATATTTCAATTAAATGTAAAATATCTTTTAGAATCTGCTGGGAAGACTCAAACAAATCTAAATTCTTACACCTACAAATTACACAGTTCACAAGGATAAAATAACTAAACATGAATACAAACATATTTGGCTCAGATTAGAGTCGTCTGACCTATAGCCTACAGTTCACCCAAAAATGAAGCTCTCATTTAATTCACTTAACCTCAAGCCATCCAAGATTACCTTTTTAGCTGATTCAAATAAAATGCAAGTCAATTGAGTGGCATAAGAGACTTTAAGGTCTGAAGCAAAATCATTGGTTTGTGCAAGAAACTTGATTATTTACAAGAGGACTATTTACAGCTTTATTATAACCTCTGGACCCTCTCGAGACTGTTGGTTGAAGGTAATAATGTAAATAATGTTCTTTCAGTTCTTTCATAAGGTCTTAAGTTATGACCAGGAGTCGGGTTATTGTTATTATATTTAGCCTGTATGCTTTTTATTTTTACTGTAAAAGTGTCATCAGCTGTTTACATCTATTGTATGAGTCATCAGTGTACACGGTTTCAGTTTCAGGCTCTTAGTTTTGTTGAAGTAAAAAAGTGTACCTGTTTTGCAACATTAGAACAGTGGTTTTCGAACTTTTTTGACTGCGGCCCTTTTTGTCTTTTCAAACTGACGGCGACGCACATATTCAACTGCATTTTACGCACATTTACATACAATGGAGTTACATACACGCATGTGTGTGCATACACAACTTACATTAGTTAGGCGGATGGGCCTGCTTATTCTGCTACCAAACCAGGGCGTCAGAGCAAAACGCATGTCCAGAGATGTATTCGACTTGTTTCCTCTTCATTCTAGTTAAGGCATAGAGTCCAGTTTTACACTTTTAGGTAACTTTAGTTTATAAAAATTAGTAGCAACGAAAGTCTTTCTTTGTTCCATATCGGATACTCGGTGGGAAAACTGATCCATTTTTGTATTTTTGGGGAGTTTTCAACGTGCCGTCACAGGTCAGCTGCAGAATTTCTTACTGTTCTTCTCGAGTTAAATTAGTCCAGCAATTGAATCTAAATATTCAAAATCAAAAGTTTTATTCGACGAACCGCTTGTCTTTTAATTCACTGAACTTCCTATTGAGAAAGTAAGTTAGTGAGAGAAATTCCCCGTCCGTGTATCTACTGTACACGTGACTGGATGAGGCTCGTCCAGTCAGCAATCGTTTTGTGGGATAAATCATTTTCTTCAATGGTTCATCATCGTCGGAAACAGACAGCCTCGGGATTTGAGTCGAAGCTGCCAGAGTTTAAGTAATTTCTGGAAACCTTGTTTGGAATGCAGGCTATAAAAAAACTGTCCTCACTAACGCGCCATGTTAAACGCGTAATGACACGTGCGCCTCAGGTGACGGACATCTATTATTTATTTATTTTAATGTAGTTTCTATCTAAAATTATCATAATTGTTGTTGTTTTATTGTAATTAAAACGGCATTAATAAATGTTATTGCATTTCCTTAAATCATCCTGTGACTCAGGGTTTGAAATCCTTTCTATTAGATGGCATGAGGGTGAATAAATCAAAATCCCATTTTCATTTTCAGGTTAATAGACCCTAAAGCTCGTTCACACCAAGAACAATACATATAAAAATAGTTAGAGCATAAACACCACTGCAATATACACTATATATACACTTACTTATTTTCCTTTGGCTTATTCCCTGCATTATCAGAGGTTTCCACTGTGCAATGATCCACCAGTTACTCTGGCACATCATTTACTGGCGGATCCCCTTCCTGTGGCATCCCAGCACTGCGAGTGCACTACTTTACAACCCCCAATGCTGTTAAACACCCATACACTCTCAAATTCACACACACTATGACCAATTTACTTCCGTTTACAGCATTTCTCGACTGGTAATTATCGATCCAAAAGTGGGTTGTCAATACCCTTTTGAGTGGCTTACAGAGTATTTTTGCAATGCACAACTAAGATTTTGAAAGATTTGTGTTAAAGCCGTTATACTGTATTTCTGTCAGATGCCATTCAAGTGCAGGAGAAAACGTTCTCCTAATTCAGTGTCTGCCGTCAGATAAGACGTTGAAATACAGTGTGCGTGTTCCTGACCAGTCATCTGTTATACTGTGCTCAATGCGCACACACATATCACATGCAATACACCACTGCATTATAGAGCAAACCATATTACTAGCATGGAACTTAACAGATATGTAAGCCATGCTTTTTTCAAAAATTACCAATAAAAGTATGTTACTGATACTCTGCTGGCTGTTGGAGTCCCATGTGTTTTTCTATCATTTCAAAATGCTCCTTTATTTTCACTTTGTGCCACTCTTTCAATCAACATGTTAGTGGGACAGTACTTTGTGTGTCAAACATTTTGGTGAATTACATTTGTTTGGGTTTGTTAAATATCTGAAAAAAAAGAAAATGTTGACTTTAGCGATGACGAGGCTCCATTTAAATGGCACAAGATGCTGTCTGACAATGATGGTAAAATGCCTTGCAGCACTTGTTTTTCATTCATATTAGATTGCGTTTTTTAAATAATCAGTCCTGAAGGTGGCGCTGATCAACAGCAGTATTAGTTCAAAGACGTTAAAAGCAATAAAAGCAAATAAAAACTGTTCAAATGTGGCTCTTTATACGAATGAAGCTGCCGACCGGAAGTCCGAAGCATCCTCCTTACGCATACACGCGAAGTATAATGGGTAATTTTGAAAATGAAAAAGGTCTATACCCATGCGTGAACATGCAAAAATGCAGGATGGATTCTGATTGGCTCTTCTGAAATAGTTTTCAAGGGCTTTGTATACTTCAAATGTACTTCTTTTTTGCGACTCTTTTTTGGGCAAATTCAAGTTCAAAAAGCTTGAGAGAAAGTGTACAATTTTCGAACAATGCATTGCAGCAGGCGGGGTACGCGCTGCGCTGCTCATGTGTAAACAATGATGGCGGCTCAAAGAGAAGAACAGTTTCATAAACATCTGGCAAACAGCCTTCTGCACATCAGACAAGAAGTGCCACCGCAGCATGCCACGTCTTTACATTGTTTTCTATTTGCTGCAAATAGACTCTAAATGTAACCGTGTTTAGAACTTTAAAAGACAAAATGTGACACGGTGGTGCCATCTAGTGTGTGATGCCTTCCAACTCTTTAAAATCTCTCCGCGAGTGATTGTACAGCTCTGCTAATCAACCCTTCAGTTTATTCGTGTTGCTAACTTGTTATTGTTTTGGATGTTGTTCTCCTGTCTGACCTCCATGGATATGAGATAGGAATCATTTGCTGGTCAAAGAAGGCGGAGTTCCAGAACAGAGCCACTGTTTGGACCAATGGAAGCTTAAAGCTGTTTAGAAGCCAATACAAACTCACGCAAATGTTAGCTCTGGTGAGCTGTTTTGAAATGTTTGTTTGAAATTATTTCAGAATATATATTCAGAATATTCAGAATTTCATTTGAAGTATGCCAGGGCCTTAAAGGTGAATTTAAACATATCATTCCTCTGATTTTGTTATAGTTGTGGCATTTACTCTGTAATCTCTACATCTGGAGTGACTTTTGAAGCCATATCTTTATCGTCAACACTATAAGTTATCGTTCTTGGTGTGATCAGGCCTTTAGACTCTAGACGCCCGTCGCCCGCTGAGGGTAACCTTTGAAAGCTCATCAGGGCATTCGGTCACAGTCACGGGTGGTTATTACCTTCAGCAGCTCAAATACATGACATCACCAGCGCTTCTAAAACGAGGAACATCTCACCTTCCTGTCAGACCACAGACCTCTCCACACGTCCAAAGGTAAATATTACCAGTGGTTTCACACCATCCTCCACGATCCCATCATTCTCACAGGCTGATCCTGCTTTGACAAGTCAGTGGTCCAGCTTCTGTCAAATATGTTTACCATCACAATGCATGAGAACACGAAGACAGCGAAACAATTTGTTTCTTATGTCTCTCCGCCTCTGCTGTTCAGCCTCCAGTCAAGGAGTTCATTGTTGGGGCACATGCACTGCTTCTGTTGGCGTCGTGGGCTGAGGATCTGCTGTAGAAAGGCTAGCAAATGACAAACGGCACAAGAGTTTTGTTTGAACACATGAGTGCATGAGGGGGTCAGTTAGAAGTCCGTGTCCCAGCCTGACATTTCATCTGGAGGGATTTCTTCTTCAGGAGGATAACTGTCAAAGTAACTGTGGTCAGTGGGTCCCTTAACCTGGAAAAAAAAAGAAAGATGGAAGAGAAAATATGATTCTATACTGTACAAAAGTTTGAGGTCAATAAGGTTTTTCCATTTTAACCATTTAACTGCCTGCTCTACCAAATGGTTAACCATGTTTTGACTGTTTTAAATAATGACTGTTTAATTCATTTAAATAATGGTGTACACACACAGCGTTGTTGGTTTACAAAAAAAAATCAAACAAACATCTTGTTTGCACTTCTACACTTGATTTTGGTTTATTGTAAAAAAACAAGAAAACATTTTAAACGAGAATCTGAAATATTTTATGGCATACATCAAAAAATAAAGATGATTTAGTGTTCAAAAATGTTTTATGTGAATTGTTTTTAAATAATTTGGTCTTAAACTTTTCTGATTTTTCAAAAGTATTAATTCTGGTACTTTTACCATAAACCGACATTTGGTAGAGGTTGAAATTTTAGAAATTATGGGATGTGTTGAAAAAAATGTATTGAGTGTGTTAACTAGTGACATTAGGAGTTAAGAAATACAATCCACTTTTTTCTTTTTTTTTTCTTGGTAGGGCAGTTAAAGAAATTAACACACGTTTATTTAAAATGTGACAGGGAAGGCATTTCTAATATCAATTATATTTTCAAACATAATATGTATTTCAAATTAATGTTGTTTTTTATCTTTCCATTTAAAAAAAAACTGTTTTTAATGTTTATAATATTGCTACATTTTCTTGAGCATCAAATCAACACATTTCTCAAGGATCATGTGACACTGAAAACAAGTCATGAAGCATGAAAATTCATCGTTTATCACAGGAATAAATTACAATTGAAAAATGTTTTACAATATTTCTGTTTTACTGTATTTTTTCATCAAATAAATGCATTGCCAACTTCAAACTTGTGAATTGTAGAGTTTATAGCACAGTATGATACTACATTAAAGTTAGACAATAGGTTTGAGTCTCTTACCTCTCTTTTAAGGGGTGATATCAGATTTCGGGCTTTAAGACCACTCCAGCTGAAACCTGTAAACCATCTAAACACCAAAAAAAAAAACATTATAAATGATATTGCCTTGTAAAATGTATGTAAGCAATTGACATAGAACTTAAACTTAGTATTTGTGGATTGTGCCCACTTCAGAAGAGCTGAATACACAAATAATGTTTCCTAACATGATAGAAACCATTTATGAGCAAATGCCAATGAGTAAACATCTAATTAATTAAAGTAGTGAAGTCTTTATTGATCCCAAAGCTGTGTGTTGTTACTATTTTGTCCTTTTTTCCTGTGTGCGTGGTCATTTTGGAGATATTCTGATATAAACAAAAGCATAAATTGCACAGTAATTTACAGTTTTCTGCTTATTTATGTAGGGTAAAGCAAGTAAAAGATATGTTGGTAAATCACAGATTGCCAAACTCAGGTCTAGATGACCAGTGTCCTGCATAGTTTTGCTACAACTTGCGTTAGGTTAGGTGTGTCTAATTGAGGTTGGAGCTAAACTCTGCAGAACACTGACCCTCCAGCACAGAGTGTGGCCCTGAGCTAAATTAAAGGACATAGTATGCAGGAAAGAGTGTACTATTTTGACAAACTGAATTTCTTCTGCTTGACTTGTTATAACCTTTTGGTGGTCTTTAGGCTTTAGCTCTAAATGTTGTTTTCCAGTCATTGTTTTGATCATTTTCAGCAGCAGTAATCACAAAATATGCACATTTCATTCAGTTCAGTGGCATTGTTTACACTCTGCTCTCCAATATGGTCTGATGATGTGACATGTAAACACTCTATCCTGTAGTAGAGTGTACAAGTACATGCTTAGTCATGTGCTAATGGTAAAACAACAGAAATTTGGGATTATTTATGATGCTGTTTAATTTAGTATTATTATAGTATAGTATATTGAATATATTGAAATGTAAATATAGTATGCATTACAATTTAGTAAGGTGACAAAAAATGCATAGTTTATTTATCCATGAAATATGAAAATATTTGTTGGAATGAGAGACAAAACCAAGTAGTAACATTTGCAAAAAACAATCTCAATTTCAAATTTGCAAATCCTGACTTTGCATATAATACGCATCCACAAAATCATATTTTTGTTGTTTACCAGGAGACAATAGTGTAGTTTTTAAAAAGTTTTTTCCAAAAGTTCAGCTTTTCAGACCTGCAAAACCCCATTGCTGTGTAAATAACCAGGGAAAAGGCTTTTTAAATAATGGTGTAGTGTAAATGTCACTCTTGTCAGTCAAACAGCACGTTTACTATTCTCTCACCTGTGCTTTTTAATGTCTGTTATTCCATTCTTCAGATTGCCCAGTCGCTCTGAAGGGTTTTGTCTTCATAAAATAAAATTGGACAACAAAATAATATTGTAAAATATTGCACTGGGACCCAAACAGTTGCAGAAAACAGGCGAAAGACATAAGAATGAGTGAAGAACGATGGATGATCGTACCTGCACAGCTTTCGAATAAGATCACCAGGCCTCTTGGTGATCTTTTTCGGGAAGTCCATCTTCTCAATTCCTTTCAGAATGAATGTATATATAATCATCTGATCTGAGCCAGTAAAGGGCGGGCTTGAGGAACAATCAGATCAGATATATGTTTCTGTTAGTTAGAGCAGGGTTTATATATGCATCTGTATTATGAAACATCTTCCTCCACACTGTATTTATGACAATAAAGTGAGTTAAGCTGAAACAAACCTTCCAGTAAGAAGTTCAAATATCAGGATTCCTAAAGACCAGAAGTCGACACTGAGCCCGTGGCCTTTATTGAGGATGATCTCAGGCGCCACATACTCTGGAGTCCCACAGAACGTCCATGTCCTCTGGCCACACTTCAGCTTCTTGGCAAAGCCAAAATCCACCTGACAGAAGATAATAATGGACTTTTCACAACTCGAAACTCAAAACGTTCATACATCTAGCTCTAAACTCTGCTTTAAACCACAGAAAAATTCACACTTTAATTTAGAAGCAGGATTAACGTGTTAAAGAGTCTTATCAAAAAATTCGAACAGTGACAAAAGTCAAAAGATATTCTTACATTTATAGTCTGAAATGTCACTCAGAAGTAAAAAACGGAAATATATAATATGACATAAAATGTTAGAGCCTTAATGTAAACAGGTCAAATGCCGCAATCATCCAATTGGTGACATTGCAAATATGCAAATAAGGACATTTAATAATAGTTAAGAATGTGAAGTGTGAAACGTTATCGTATGACTACATGTAAAAATTGACACGCATTTAATTATATCACTTCCACAAAACAAATTCAGTATCCCTCTAAATGATGTGTTAAAAACTGCTGTATGCAATGTATGTATGCAAATCTACTATAATTAAATAATAATTTAAACAAGTTAATCATCACAATTACACATAATGCATTATGTATCCTTTATATTTTAATGTCTCTGCTACTAATGTTGGATGATGCAATCATTTTTTAAGGTCTGAAAGGTTTGTTTGAGCTGCGCCTCCACAAGACAGATGTAAATTTACATTTCCTTAAGCCTAAGACTTTTCATCTCAGGCATATCATTCAAATAATGCATTACTATTTATAAATGCAGTAAACGAGTAAGACAATATTGTAATGCATTAATTTAGGTAACTTTCTCCTATTCTTCCCCAAGGTTAACAAATTTTAGCATGGACAACTCTGAAGTGATTTCCAACTGATGTTTGCTGCACTTAAACTCACCAACTTGACGTATCCATCTGTGTCCAGCATCAGATTCTCAGGCTTCAGGTCTCTGTATATGATGCCGTTATTATGCAGATAGTCGAAAGCCTCTGTTACACAGCCCACGCAGAACTTTGCAGTGTACTCTTCAAAACTCCCCCTGTATCAACATAGAGACACTTTTAGCATATTCCTCAATCCTGGAAAACATCCATGCAGTAGAGCTGACCTGTCTCTCAGAAGACTCCAGATCTCTCCACCCAGACAGGCCTCCAGCAGCATGTACACATACTTGTTGTCTTTGTATGTGCGGTACATTCTAGGAGCAAAAATATAATATATCAGATCAAAACATAATTAATCACATTCAATGTCACATTTATTGCTACGGGCTTTCATTTTGTTTTTGTTTGAACGACATTCTTCAACATTCAACCCATTGCATTTCTTTCAATTGTGTTAAAACAAGGTCAGATTGATCAAAGTCAGTTGATATCTTTTTTCAAAGCAATTAACAATGAAATTACCAAGATATTTCCTAAAACTCACTAAACAGACATTTCTACTTCAGTATGATCATGCTAGACTAACATACTTCACAATGAAAGGACAGTTTGTCTCCAGCAGGATTCTTCTCTCGGAGTAAATGTGCTCTTCTTGTCTGTTATCCACAATGTGTCGTTTCTTGATGCATTTCAGAGCAAATGTCACATTTTCATTCTTCAGTTTCACCTAGAACACAACTGGCATTATTATTGTTCCTATCACTTTTTTACTCAGTGTAAATGATGATTTATGTCCTGAAGAGGAAGTGTGAATATTGTGAGCAAATTTCTAACCAGTTCAACTCTGCCAAAGCCTCCGACTCCCAGAGTAGCAATGGCCTCGAGGCAGGTGAAGGGTATAGTGGATGCAAAGGTGCTCTCTCTCTCCTTCAGCTCAATCATGTCGTGTGACACTGGTGTATTGGGTGGAGTGCAGCTTCCTGACCTCCTGAATGAGCAAGCAAGAAGTTTTAGAGAGCGGAGATGCTCATTATTTTGGCCATTCGTTTTAAGACAGCCACTGAGCTATACTATAGTTTTACAGAGTGACAAATGTGTTTTTTGGTTGGTTAAAAAGCTCTAAAATGGTAAAAGTACAATGGATTCAGAAAGTTTAAGATCACATTGAAAATTGGGTATCCATTTAAATATGTTTGAAAAGTTTAGAGAGGAAAAAACAGCAATATTTTTAAGCCACAGCAAGCAAGTCAAAAAATATGCGACATTAACCACTGCTTGCAGAAAATGCTTGTAAATGTTATAATGTAAGTTAAAAAAAATTCAATAAAGCATATACATGAGTGACCTCAGTATTTTAAACAACAGATATTAAATAAATAAGTGACTGTTTATTGAAATGTTTTTATGTTTAAGTAAACTATGCTGTTTTTAAACTAGTCAAGATTTTATGTTTACGCCACATAATGTGCATAGCATTATGCACTCCTAACAAAAATGTAATAGTTTTCACACCGATTCCATAGAATAACCGTTTTTCATATTGAACCTTTTAGTAATTTGTTTTTTAAAAGAATCATTGTTAGAGTAAATAACATAATAATCTGCAGAATCTTTTTTACATTGCAAAGAGCAATAAGAAGCTTCTGTGAGCATTAAAAAGGTTCTGCATGGAACCACTCCTGTCCATATGAAATGCTTATTTGTTAGGTATGTATGTAAATGGTGGATTTATCAGTCCTGTCAGTTGGAGAAATGCAATAAATATTTTCCCTTTCAGCCTTGATGCTGTATGTGAAAACACTATGTGCAAATTACCTGTACTACTTTACAGCACAGTACTTCATTTATTCATTCATTTTCCTTTGGCTTAATTCCTTATTCCTTATTCCAGCATATGTTTTACGCAGTGGATGCCCCCCCCAACGGCAACCCATTACTGGGAAATACTCATACACTCTTACATTCACACACGCTTAGACTACGGCCAATTTTGTTAACCCAATTCACCTATAGTGCATGTCTTTGAAAACGCAGAGGAAACCCATGCGAACATGAGGAGAACATGCAAACTCCACACAGAAATGCCACCCGAACCAGCAACCTTCTTGCTGAGGCAACAGTGCTAACTACTGAGCCATTATGCCGCCCACACAGTACATAGCAATTGTATAAAGATAAACAAACAGTACTTACTTAGCATTTCTTTTCTTATCATCTCGTGCCAAACTATCGACATAGCTCTGAAGATACTTCTTAAGCTCGTCAAAAGTTCCAACAGTCTGACTAAAAGTTCTGTAAGAGGAAAATGTTATTGTTACTGAGCACAAAGCTAAATCAAAATTGGCTGAATGATGATGATGTTGAAGTGTGAACTCACTCTCGATCGATCACGAGGCACTCCACACCATCTTCTTCTGCGATTATATTTGCAGATCTCACATCATCACTGTTGTGGGACAAAGCAGGAACTCATTAAGTGTGTTAGACATGACTGAACTGAACAGTTGTCTTCTAAAATGAAAAGTTTATGGATTTGTTTGTTATAATATTCTGTTAGCTAACAAGACAACATGAATTTTCTCTGTTACTGCAGTGGAAAGTCCTCGTATACAAAAAAGCTTTTTGAAACAGGATTAAAGTGGGGGGATGAAAATGGAGCAGGGGTTGAAGAAGAGCAGCACCTGATGAGGGCCTTCTCTCCGAAATAATCCCCCTTCCCCAAGGTGTTGATGATCTGAGGATCTTCATGATCCTGTGTGCTCTGTGTGACTTTAATCTGCCCAACACAGAAAAACAGAGGTTATTTTACAAAAAGCACAAAAAACAACAGTTGGTTTTATTATCTGCCTTATTTAATATGTATATATGCATAAATATATATTTATTCATGCAATATTATATAAGGACATTTCATAGAAACACAATTGAACAAATTGTTTCCAGTTATAACTGATATGGAAGAAATGAAGTCGGTTCATTGAATTCTCAATCCTGTAAAACGATCCACAGTGACCTGCTTGACCTTTCTGATAGGCCATTTTTTGGTGGCCAGCACTAATGGCTTTATTCCCAACATGCTCTCGGACATGGTGGAGACAGGCTGACGAGAACCATCATTTCCGGTAATTAAATTCTCTCCCCCTCAGTAAAACATCTTCCTTCCCCCCTTCTTGAGCGACAGTGGGGCAGGAATCAACAGGGGATCCGAGCCTGGCGAGCTCATGCTAAACAGTTCCTGTTGCTTCCCAGTGGAGAGTCCTGTCTCTTAACCCCTTCAGTGTCGAATTACTGATTTATCTGAACGCACTCGACCTCCCACAGCCCCACATCAGCGTCTGCAGTGAAGTCCATGAGGATTAGTGGACTGGAAAAATGGTGTTGCATGTGGGTCAAATCGCTTTCGTTTTTGTTTTTTGATGGTTATCTCTAGAATCAAATGGGTTTGTTTTTAGCTATTTGTATGTTTTACAATGAACAAAAATTAGGCAGAAAAATGACTTTCTATCATTTCAATTTTGATAGATGGTGTTTTCTTAATAAACCTGAATTTAGATGTGCAGAAAAGCAGATTGGAAGTGACTATATATGCATCTTAATGGGCATCATCATCTGACAACAGAAGAAATAAACTGTATATAAATAAGAACAGCTTTTGTGAAATTAAGATATGAAGTGACTGTAGTAATCAATGTAAAGGGCTGGCAGTATGATCATATCACAAACGCAACGTCAATCTGATCCAGTGTCATTCAGATTAAGTTCAGTCGGGCTGATGCAGATGTTTACATGAAGGCTGTTAAATCTGATTGAGTCAGATTATCTGGTTGCGTGTACTGTACACATAGCCAGTTTTTTTTCTTCTTGTTAAACAAATGTTTCTTTAAATACGTATAAAAATGTTTACTGCTTCTGTCAATGCTAATGTTTTATAATTATGAGCAGTGTCTTAGATTCATGTAGTCATAGCCAGTTCTGCCTTAAATAATCTTTGTATTGTACTTGATCTATTTTTAACATGAGATTTTGAAGGTCATGATTCGCACTCATTAAATAATTACTATGTATAGCTTTTTTTTTTTTACATTCTTAGGGGATACAAAACACAGACGTTTCATCACAATGCTTTCCTCCGTGCATGACAATCCTCTCACTCCACCCATTTATCTCACAGTCAATCACATTACGTCATTATTTAGACGGTCACTCAATAGTTAAAAACTATTTTGGCCAATCATATTATTAGGATATAAAAACAAAATCAAGTGCCCACAGAGCAACCACTTCATTTCACCTTGATTTTTGTATTTAGTAAGATGTTAATTAAAGAACCACACATTTGGTTGTCTGATTTTTAAAGCCACAATACAAAGTTTGATAACACAGTTAGTTATTTATTTAAATACAGGGGTTTTCAAATTTCCCGAAAAGACGCAGGTTTAGACAAATGACCCCAATTTCACAGACAAAGCTTAAGGCTAGTCATAGACTAAATTGCGTATTTGAGCAGTCTGTATTAAAAATACTTTATAGTGAGATATCTTAAAATAGTCAGTAATATGTCAGTGCCATAGATTTATCTTAAGATGCACACTGGTGATGTGTTTTTCCAATTCATTTTTATTAAAGCTGTTCAAATACATTAATTTAACAAAGGCCTAGTCGTAGCTTCAGCTATGCCTTGTTTTTGAAACGGTGCCACATGTTTATCATCTGACAGGAACAATATGTAACATCATGGACTTAGACATGATTTGTTAAGCATAATACACAAAATACGGTAACACAAAATTTGACAAGAATATACTGCAATTTACCTTTCCATTGGCAATTATATAAAAGGTGTTTCCTTCTTCTCCCTCCCGGATGATGTAATCTCCTTTATTATAATACTCCTGATCAGAAAACACAAGACAAAACTTATTTAGCTATTGATTTTACCATCCAGCCACTGCTGTCATGTTCCCGGAGAGATTCCCCTCAGGGAGACAACAGGAAGGCTGTCATGTCTGCTTCCACAGAGATATAAGAAGATGCATCTCCTACACTTACCAATTTCAAACAATATGTTTTGTGTCAGTTTTGTTGATGAAAACTTGACAATTAAAACACTCAAGTTCAAACTCTTTATATTAAAAACAATTACAAAAAATCAAATGAGAACTGGCAATCTTTCAGAATAAGCTTTTACATGAGAAAAATTTGTCCATTTTCTCCAGAACTCTGTGGTTGAACTGCTATTCCTCCAACTCTATTGCTGAACAAAAAGGCTTTCCAAGCAATTTGCAAAAATAATGTTCGATTTACATTGGAATCTGGTGGATTTAACTGAAATGTGAGCTTCAATCTTGTCTACAATGTTTGAAATTAATGTTCAGCCAAACGGGTTAATTTAAGCATTCTATAACATTGTAGTGGTTCTTCATTTCTCTGGTCCTCGCTCTTAACCAATCTCTATCCCCAACTGTCGTTCTAACACAGTTCTGCTGTTTCATTATGAGCTCTCTAGCATGCCATGCTCCTCTGAGGGTCTCAAAACATTTGTCCGCTTCTCGTGTCCCGTCTGCATTCCATTCCCCACTGTTTAATGATAGAGTTCCACATTATCTGCATGTTTCAGTCCAAAACATCTGGGCCACTATTGGGTTACATTGCTTCCTTACCCCTAGAGAGGAGAATATAATCAACTCCATCGGAGTGATTGAATAACGACATTCTCCCATTCGACCCCAGGGGCCGACAATCGAGAAGAATGTCCTTGATGTTTTTTCAGCATGGAAGAACACGAGGAGGCTTATTTGACGTTGAGTTGACAAAGCCCACACTCTTTTAGAAAAACTCGCTTTGGCCCCTCATGGAGAAATGGAATAAATCAGTCAGCAGCCTACTGTGGCTGCTGCAAACATCTTTAACAAATCACTCGTCCCCTCGATTGGAGCGAAAACTCTGCTCTGCCTTAGTCAAATAACTGTGGTAAAAATATACTGGGCCAGGTGGTGAAAGATGGAATATCAACACTGTTTGTTCAGAATTAGCACTTCGGAGCGAGACATCTGAAGACTATTCACTACAGATGGGTATATTGGATCAGATGGCATTTTTTAATCATCAGAACATACGAATGTTAAAAAATGTTTTACTTACCACCTCTAAGCAGTCCACAATCTTTGTTAGCTTGTCCCCAGGAAGACTGGCAAGAAGTGAAACACTGTAAAATAAAATAAAATAAAATAAAATAAAATAAAATAAAATAAAATAAAATAAAATAAAATAAAATAAAATAAAATAAAATAAAATAAAATAAAATAAAATAAAATAAAATAAAATAAAATAAAATAAAATAAAATAAAATAAAATTTAATTTAATTTAATTTAATTTAATTTAATTTAATTTAATTTAATTTAATTTAATTTAATTTAATTTAATTTAATGTTAGGACAGTTGTAGAAGACAGGCAGTTTGATTTGACATTTTTTGCCATTTATTTTCTATTTTAATAGTATGTTTATCCTACTTGAGGCATATTGGATTAAATTTTGATCTATCTTAACTGTCACATGACTAAACTGATTCAACTAACTTAAGACTGCCCCTTTGACTCAGATCGAATCAATGGTTATGGAGAACAGTTGTGTTTATTTCATCTCATTAGATAATATCTCTCTATCTTTTCTCATTAGATTGTCTTTGAGAGGCCCTAAATTGAATTATGGCATTTTCCTCCTTTCATGTTTGTTATTTAAACAGATAGTTATATAAGAAAGGCCCCGAAGGTCACTTTAAGCAGACCGTGAAGGCCACTGACCTCTACATTATCAATAACACGACTAATACAAAAAAAACCTAGCTATGCGTTGTGTGTTTGATCTCGACAACACTTCACACAAAAAACACTCTTTGAAGTTTTCCGGCCCAGCTAATGCTTGGCTACACATTATGTGGTAGGACACCACAGTAAACAGTGGGAGGGATGAACAGTTTGCATTACCTCCTCAGGAAGTTGCGGTATTGCTCGTGTCGAGCCTCGGCAGTCATGCGCATGATGTTGTGGAAGACTTCTCGATCCAGAGCCCATGTCTTCACATTGCTGGCCGCTGTGATCATAAACAGAACAGCAGGTCAGGGAAATACCAGGAGCTCCCTCACTCCTCGCTGAGTGTCCATTTAAACTTCAGCGGTTCAGTGACTGCGAAACAACAGCTGCTTGTAATAGGCCCATTAGGAAGTCATTACATTTTATTGTAGTGAATTAGTAAATGAAATAAGTATAATATATGTTGAAAATAAAAAACGCAAGAGTAAAAACCTTTTTTTTAATACCTCACAGTCACTCCATAAGGGTCTTTTATTATGATTTCACTTTTTAATTCAAATTGAAACTTTGTTAATGTGCAATGTTATTGTCTGAGCATAAATAACATCTGCAAAGCTACAATGCTCAAAGACATCAGAAAGTCTACAATTTACATAAACCCCATGCCCTGGTGTGATGTCTCCTTCAGCATGCACTAGGTGGTTAGCGAACCAGTTTTCTTAATAGACACAGAAATCATCAGACCAAAAGGAATGTGATTTTTCAAAAACCCCATAAACACAATCAAGCCTTCAAAAATATTGGATTGACCACCCCTTTAAAGGTGCAATGTGTAAGTTTGACACCCAGTGGTTGAATAGGTATTGCATTCCTGGATCAAAACAAACACAAGCGCAGGTTGCCAGATTGAAGACAAGCAGGAGCGAGTCTGACGATCGAGCCTAAAGGCTGATTTAAACTGTGTTTTATATAAAAGCAACGGCACGCAATAGAAGGAATATTTTTCATATTAAAGGGAGTTTTTGTTCTTGCCAACATCTCAATCTCATTGATATATTAGAAAAGGCTTCTATTCCTTGCAGCTGAACAACAAAAAACTGACAATGATCACCTCAGGTGCACCTCATGTGCTTTATTCAACATTTGATGCTAACAATATGAGTTTGAATGCCATTTTACAGGGCATTTATTGCCATACTACTGAAAGCAGCAGCAGATAGTTCTCCTCAGAAAATCAAATAAACCGTTTAAAATTGAACTTTAGAACTGTGACAAACCAACACATATCAGTGATTCAGCATGTACATTTGATAATGTTAAGGAGGTTTAATATGCATTAATTAGATTATAAACCATACCATTTTGTGAGTGAGTGCATATTCTGTGCTTCTGAATGGCTGTGTTTAAATTAAACAGAAAAAATGCTTATCACTGCAAATCTCCTCATGTAGCATGTTGTTATGACACAGGGTTACAATGCAACCTGCTTATCTAATGTTTACATTCATAATATTTATATCATTTGCTAATTAATAACCATCTCAAGAGCTCTGAATCTGCGTCTCATTTTGTATTCTGCTACTGTCCACCAGAGGTCGCATTTCGGTCAAGGGCGCATGCTTTGAGAGCCTTCCTTCTGAATGAATGAAATTAGAGGTTTTACACCAATGCAACCCGGGGTGCTGAAATATAATTGGCTAAAGTGGCAGTGGGAGGGTTAAAAGAACCAAAACAAAGCATTTTTAAAGCAGAAGATCTAACTTCAGCATTGTTTTTTTAGATAAACAAGAATGCTCACTTGGCATGTTTCTTAAATATCTGCAAACATATCATGGTATTTGTATGCTTTAGAAGAGTCAAAAAATTACATACAGAACCATTAAGAATTAACCACTGAAAGAATGTACAACTTAACATGATAATAATAACAATAACATTTTACTCTAAATCAAGAGCGATATTATGACCACAGTCATTTGAACACACAAACAAGTAAATGAAATTACTGGCCAAACCAATGACATTACCGCTACAAGACAAAACAATGGTGTTTAGTTCAGATTGGTGTTTATCGATAGCCTGAGGCTACATGGGGCCAATCCATGATCACAGCGTGAACTGAGCACAAAAATAGCTGTTGCACAGGGACAGCCTGAATTGTGTGTAAATCAATTACGTAATATATTTGTCTGAAGCACAACTACACAACAGTAGGAGATCACAGCGAAAAAGAAGAAATGAATACTTTACCTTTGACTGATGCAGTCCTGGTGCAATTGTACAAGATGGCCAATTCACCAAATGTGGTCCAGACTGCTATTGATGTGAGCAGTTTGTTGTGCTGATAGACATCCAGCTTGCCATCTGTAAAAGGAATTAGTATTTAAAAACTGATTGTTTTGTATTTACCAAATGGAATTGCAAATTAATTCACTTTAAATAGTTTATCCTGTTTCTGGCGTTGTTTTTATTTATTCTACAGCGATAAAATTGACAATTGCTAGTAATAAGGGCTGCAACCACAACAAGACATTAAGCTAGACAAGTTCAGACCAATGATGAGAAATCGCAAAATTGTTCTCAACAATATTTGAGATTTTTGCTTTTTTTTGGCTTTAGCTTTCCAAGAGTGATCCTCGCTGTCAACATGGCTGAGATGGCCATCTCTATTAAAAATGGGTAAATTCGTTTCAGAAAAAGAGCATAAATTCCAGTGTAAAATGCTATTTCAAAGTTGAAAGACAGTGAGGTAGTGTAAGACTGATCTAACAAAACAATGCATATTTGACAACTGCTAAATATTAATAAATATTGAATATAACTGCTACAAATATGTTAAACACATAACAGTAATATGCTACTCAGCCTTTTTCGTGTTGTTTAAAATTAAAATATGGTACCATTTGCATGATTCATGCAATTCTTAACTGAATATGATGAGACAATAAACATTTCACATTTTTGCTTGGAATTCATAGAGTGAATAAGGGCATATATTAAAGCATTATTTGGAAATGGTCTAATCACTGCCTAATCATTAGACCAAGAATTTTCTTCATTGTTCTATTGCTATATTCTTAAGTCAAACTGGACCCTGCAATGTTCAAGACAAGACTATCTTACTTGGAAAGTTGTTAGTAACTAACTAATGGCTCAAAAATGGTTCTTCCACTGTTCTTTGATGTAGTTGATGTGATATTTAGCGTTGCTAAGTAATTCTTTGGCTCATAATTATAGGGGAACTAATTTCAGTGCCATATAGCAGCAATAAAGCTTCTATTGAGCGGTTAAAGGTTTAAGAAACCCTCCACTACTTTGGAATATATAGGGAAATGGTTGGATTAGATAGGGAAATAGACCTGCTGTACTGCTATTCACCTAATACGTTTTACTTTTTAAATTGGTATTTTAGAACGAAAACAATCCACACTGGCGTTTCACCTAGCGTTTCTAAAAAGTTCTCCATCCACACTATACCTCATAATTATTGACTATTAAAACTGATATTCAGCAAAAAAAAAAACAGGGTATGTTTTGTATTTTTTGAAGAAAACGAAAGGAGGCAGTTATGGTTTAAGCTTTGTTTTGTTTTAAATATGCATACAGTGAAGATGACGGTCATATAAATACGTAACTACATGATGCCTTAACATTTTTGGTGTCTGTTAATATCAAAATAAAAATAGGCAGTTCCTTATATCATGCTTTCATTTTATTGTTGAGACAACGTAGCCAGGGTGATGTGAATGCTGTTATAAAGTAGCCTACACTGTTTCATTTGAAGATTTACTCGATGTGTCCCTGGGAGTTTGCTTACCATGAGAGTTTGCAAACATGTGAAGTATGAACTTAAGGTAAGGATGAAAGGATGCAAGACTGAACTTTGGTAGGCCCATAGCAGGGCTCGAATAACTCCAGGGTAGTGTGTACAGAAGGCGTAACCGTAGCAATTATGCGTTTTAAAACTCAAACATTGTTACATTTCACGTATGTTTTGTGGTGTTTTGTGTTTGTCTTCTTTTTTGTGTTCTCTTCTCTCTTCCGTGTGTATTCTGTCCTGTTCTAGGTGTGCAACCATTGGTAGAAAAAGCTGTCAGTCACCATCATGATGCAATCGGCACACCAACCAAGAGCTGGTCCGCCAGGTATAAAAGGTGTGCGCTCGCGCTGTTCAGCATGAGTGCTTGGCTCACCACCAAACTCCTCACGCGTGTCGGCCAGCCTGTTCACTTGTGTTTGTATAGTTTTGTTGCTGTCATTTGTTTAGTTTCTCTCGATTAAGTGATCGATTTATTAGATTGCAGCTCAATTTAGTATCTAGAGAAGTTGAATGATCTTTATGAGAATTGGATTATCAAATAAGCTCTTACTATGCAAATGGCTAACAGTGTGTACTTTAGAGAAATTTAGTAATTTTGAGCAGCATAGTATTTTTTGTTGTTGGAGGAGTTGCCACATTTATAATTATGTTTTTAAAGTAGTTATGAAGTTTAGTTAAGCGTCGCGCTGAAGATTACGGTTTTGTTTCTGCCTTTTTCTTTGGTTAGTTAGTTTAGTGGGTTGGGGTTGGGGTTTAGTTAAATTGTTTTGTTTCATTTCTTTCTTTGTTTTGGAAAAGAAATAAATATTACAAAAACTACTCTTTCGTTTAATTCAGTATTTAAAATTACATTCTAATTTCCTTGTTTGAAAACTCTGTTTAATAAATACTTAATTTTAGTTTCACTTATCCAGCAGTTGTGTCTTCTCATTTTCATCCAGCATCATTAGAGACTCACTGATTGTTACGTTTCAACCATTTTAATAACTTGATAACTTAAACACGTAACAACATATTAGTGTAAACGAGGCCTCATAATGATATAACAAATTGTGGTTATATATTATATGAAATTTCGAATAGCCTATCCAGTAACAGGCATTAAATTACTCATGGTTTATTTCTTTGCATTTTAACTTAGTAAAATATTAAATCATGCGTCTCCTCACATTTGGTATGTGATTTTTATTTGTCTTGAGTTGGTTAGCCAACTGACAGTTGTTTGCCCTTCTCTATTTCCCCTGTACTGCCAGCCACGCCCACTCCTCCTTCTGCTCACAGCGCTCCATGTCCATCATGTAGTTTTTTTTTAAATTCTGAAATAGACTTGAACTGAAAGAGGGGGGTTTCATGACCCTTTAAGGTACTACTTATCACCATCTTTGAAGATATTGGTGCTGCGTAGTAATTACTCCTCCATGATAACGAGCCAAAGAACCAATTTAGTGCAAATTAGCACAATTTTTTGAGTATAAGCAGAATGTGGGTATAACAGACTTAAAGTTTTCTTCATGGTCGTGCCTAATCAGTGTAATAAAACAATCAATTATGCAATGGATTCATACCTGCAAGTACAAACAAGTGGTTTCCGGGCTCTCCTTGTTTGATGACATATTCTCCCTGTTGGTATGTCCGCTCATACATGCATTCCACCATGTCTTTGACCTGCTGCACTTCCAGTCTCCTCAGATACTGGTTCTTATTCAGAGCATCTGTCAGGAGCTTCTTTACACTGTTAGAAAGACGTTGACAACAAAGCAGTGACAACAAAGACAAGCTGTCAATATTTGCCATAAGACAATCAAAAAAATAAGATCAAGATAAACATTGTTTGACAGCTGTGACATAGTTAAACTTGGCTCATAAGGGATGACCGAAAACAAATTATTCAAGTGGGACTAATTGGAAAGTTCACGCTATGAAGCACACCAGTTGCTTCATTTTCACTGTTAGAATAGAGACTGGATAATTAATCTCAGCATGATGTTTTGCAGGGAGATTAGACCAATTTAAGCCCTCCAACATAATGACTATCTGTGCACATGGTCTTTCGTGAGCTTAGCATATGAAAAACATACACTAATTACCAACATGAAGAAATGGCACATCTATTTTAGCTGTTGAGGTTGTTTGATGCAATAATAAATGTTCCTGTTTAAATCCTCACACACAAATAGTATGAATTCATACACACAAAGCCTACTATATGGTAACCTACTACCTTAACCTATTTAAGATATTAACCAATAGTTTGAAAAAAACTAAAAATTAATAATTGCCATTTTTTTAAACAGCTATCAGAAACACACTTTAAAACAGTATGCTATAGAAGGATATCAGGGAAAGAGCAAAGACATAAAATTTGATCATGTCATTTTTCTTTTCTTTTTAAAGTTTTATAATTGATCACGTTATCATGGAAAGTTTGGCTTAACAAGCTCAACAGCCAATGAAATAGTGGTATTTGAGATTGTATTTGCACATGTGATGTGATGGAATTTTGGGAAACAGGTATGTTCATGAACAACATTGTAAATGTATACTGTAATGAACGAATGGTAACATCAGGCATTATACAGTGAGGAAAATAAGTATTGAGCACGTCACAATTTTTATTGACTTTGGCAATAACTGAGGAAATACATATATGCAAAGAAAACAAATCTAATTAGTTTATAAATTAAGTTATGCATAATAAAATGAAATGACGCAGGGAAAAGTATTGAACACATGAAGAAAAGGAGGTGTAGAAAGGCAGTGAATGCCCAGACAGCAGCTGAAATCTCTGAGTAGCTATTCAGCATCCCTCTGCCCTTCGTCAGTGTAAATTAATCTTAGCTGCTTCAGTCCAACATCTACATTAGCAGGATGATGAAGATGAAACCAGGGTGGACATTTCAGAGTGGACAAAATACAGCCAATGAAACTCAAATTCTTTCAGAAAAAAAAAAATCAAGCTGTAGAATAGCCCAGGCAATCACCAGACTTGAATCCAATATAAAATACAAAATAAAAGATCAGATTTTATAGATGAGACCCACAGAACCATCAAGATGTTGATGTCTGTGAAAAACTCACATCTGAGCAATTCATGTGACTTCATATGAAAGGCGTCTTTAAGCTGCCATCACCAAAAAAAGCTTTTTTTATAAAGTATTAAATATGATTCAGTAGTTCAGTACTTTCTCCTTGTGTCATTTCAATGTTGTTACACTTAACTTATTTTTCAGTTTGGGTTTTTACCAAAATCTGGTTCAATTCAATGTCAGCAGCTCCTTTAGAAATATTATTTACAGGAAAAAACATGACATGTTAAATACTTATTTTCCTCGCTGTATCTCCCTCCAAATAATTCCCTACCACCGACAAGATTATCATTTATGAAACAACTTTTTCCCACCACAAGTATTTATTGATATCTATGTTTTCTGTTATATGGCAGAGGGCGCTAATGTACATCTTTTTAAAGAGTACAAGAACTGCATTCAATAACATGAAATAATGGATAAAAAATCTAGTCACGTTTCTTTAAAAAATACAACCATATCTGTAAGGAATTTGTTCTCAAAAGCAGTAAATAAATCAAAGGCCTCACCTCTGCTCTTTCCAGACTCTTGCGCTCTCGAAGTAGAACTTGGGAATCCCACTGGAATCATACGTTCTGGATGAAGGCTCTGCAGAAACTCCAGCTTTTGCTCCTTTTCTCCTGTTGAGTGTTTCTCTGAGCAGGCCTGTGAGACACTGACTGACCTTCTCCTTGAGGGGTGACGGTAGGAGGCCCAGCTCCCCTTGACTCTTCAGAGCGTCCTGGAGCTTGTTGAGCTGGAGACACTTGCTCCTCAATGTGTCGGAGATCTCCGAGATGGTCTGCTTCTGCTGGGCCAGCTGCTCCTCCAGATGCTTGATTTGAAGCTCTTTGGCATTTAGTTCTTCATCCTTCTTCTTCAGCTGCGTTTCTAACTCTTCCACTCGCACTCTGAGGACTTGAGGAACCGAGCTTGATTCTCCATTGTTTTTAGATTTGGCCGATCCACTGACCTGCTTCAGAGGGTTCAGCTTCATCGAGCCATTACCCATTTTGCTGCTTTAACTTCACTATAAAAGGTAATCAGATTCAGATTCGTCAATGGAATAAAATCACATGAATAGATTAAAATATAAAGCGTTAACATTTTTCAATCCTAACTTTGCTTTCTGTTTGGGGTCTTAAAGATCTCAGAGGCAATTTAATGGCTTAGCATTCATTCATACATTTTCTTTTCGGCTTAGTCCCTTTATTAGTCTGGGGTCGCCACAGCAGAATGAACTGCCAACTTATCCAGCACATGTTTTTACGCAGCAGATGCCCTTCCAGCTGCAACCCATTACTGGGAAACATCCACACACACTCATTCACACACTATGGACAATTTAGCTTACCCAATTCAGCCCAGCCGAGGCTTGAACCAGCAACTGCGCCACCATGCAGCCTAATGGCTTAGCAAATAGTGGTAATATTTTACAGTACAGTTTAATTTGTTTACGTTAGATCTGCAGAAATACAGTATTTGATATTAACTAATTCTATAAAATACTCAAGCATTTATTAGTATTTTATCTTAGATAATGCTATTATCAACATTTACAATAGCAATATTAAAAATCAAAAGTTGTGTCTTTTATATTATTTAACAGACACAAGCAAACACAAACTAGCAATGTACAGCTTTGTTTTTTAATAACAGGAATGAACAAAAATTAATACACTGTTAAAATATATTTATATATAGTTGAAGTCAGAATTATTAGCCCCCCTGATTTATCAGCCCACCATGTTTATTTTTCACCCAATTTCTGTTTAACGGTGAAAAGATTTTTTTCAACACATTAATAAACATAACAGTTTTAATAACTCATTTCTAATAACTGATTTATTTTATATTTGCCATGATGACAGTAAATAATATTTGACTAGATATTTTTCAAGACACTTCTATACAGCTTAAAGTGACATTTAAAGACTTAACTAGGTTAATTAGGTTAACTAGGCAGGATAGGATAATTAGGCAAGCTATTGTATAATGATGGGTTGTTCTGTAGATTATCAAACTAAAAATTTAAAGGGGCTAATAATTTTGACCTTAAAATGATTAATAAAAAAATCAAAAACTGCTTTTATTCTAGCCAAAATAAAACAAATAAGACTTTCTCCAGAAGGAAAAAAATATTATCAGATACTGTGAAAATTTCCTTGCTCTGTTAAACATCATTTGGGAAATATTTAAAAAAGAAAAAAAAAATTCAAAGGGGGCTAATAATTCTGACTTCAACTATATATATATATATATATATATATATAGAAAAGGAAAAGACAATTATCTGAATGGACAGTGATTTTACTTTTTAATAAGACAAAAAGTATAAAGTAGCAAACGCATTGCTTTAAACTTTCATTAATCTATACTGTATGGCATTTATAGCTCTGGGGTCAGGAAATTCTCAGAAGATAACTTAATACCACAGTATTTTTTATGGTTTTTAAAGCAGTTTTTCATTTTTTAAAAGCTATTTTAAGGTCAAAATTATTAGCCCCTTTAAGATACTTTTATTTTCGATAGTCTACAAAAAAAAACATCATTATACAATAACTTGCCTAATTACCCTAACCTGCCCAGTTAACCTAATTAACTTAGTCAGGCCTTTAAATGTCACTTTAAGCTGTATAGAAGTGTCTTGAAAAATATCTAGTCAAATATTATTTACTGTCATCATGGCAAAAATAAAATAAATCAGTTATTAGAAATTAGTTATTATGAGTTAAACTATTATGTTTAGAGATGTGTTGAAAAAAATATCTCCGTTAAACAGAAATTGGGGAAAAAATAAACAGAGGGGCTAATAATTCAGGAGGGCTAATAATTCTGACTTCAACTGTACATGTGTGTGTGTGTATGTGATGTTTGTTGTTAGTTAATATTAACCAATGCATTAACTAATGTCAGATAACGAGACATTTTTATAGTGTATTAAAGTGTAGTTGAAATGTTGGATACCTTTCATAATCTTGTGTTTAAAAAAATAAAAGAATTTCTACATATAATCCCAAACAGTTTATAAAACTACGTATTAATTCAACTTAAAATGAAATTATGAAATAGAAATGATGTGTCTGCAAATAGCTGAAATAAATTATACATTTTTAAAGACCTGTGGTTTTAGATTTAATTTTATTTATCGAGAATGCTGAAAAGTTGATTTGACAATATTTTATTTATTTATTTATTTATTTGCCTGTTTGTTTGCTTTTTACACCTACATCAAGAAGGACTCAGGACAACACATGTGTGTGATTGCACATGGTGTATTATTAATTATTATAACGAATCACAAATTGCCATTTTGCCCCTGTTTCAACACACATTTTTGAAAAATAATACAGATAATGCTGCTGGTCTTCCTGAGTGTGTGCTGATCATTTGTTGTCAGATTTGATGCTGCCATTTGTCTCCTACAGAACACAACTTTGATGGTAAAGGTTATAGAACCCTTCCCAAGCCTTTCATCTACCTGTCATGTATCTCATTATAAAGGGCTTAGACAGTGGCACAAGACAGAGTATGATCCTCCATATTTTCACATCTCAGATAAAGAGAGAGAGAGAGAGATCCGCTGGCCCCAGTGATTTAGAGCTAATCAATAATTTAGAGGCACAGTAATACCGGATGGCACCAGCACCCTGTGAGTGTGCAGTAAACGCTCTATCTGGACTGTCTGCTGATGTCATAGATTTCATTGATGGAAAAAAATGAAATGGGATGTTTTGAATTTCACTATGGCTTACAAACATCATACAATGGACACTGGACTCTCCCACCACAGAGAAAATGCGGGAGTACAATCACAGCATTTACAGCACAAGACCTCATACAGATGCCTGCATCTCCATACATAAACTTTGTTAAAGACACAGTGTGTAACTCAATGAGGCCGTTATTTTGTTTGCATCCAATCTAGATGGTAAAATCACAGGAAATTGGATTATCTTTATGTTGTTACTTCGTTGAGAGACTTGTGTTATTTAATTTAGACTGGATGTTTAATATATATATATATATATATATATATATATATATATATATATATATATATATATATATATATATATATATATATATATATATATATATATATATAATACATAACCTGTATATTACAATAGAATATCTAAATAAATGGAAAAAAATATTCAAGGGAAATTTGATTATCTATAGCATTCCTAGCATTAAGTAACAAAAAAAGTGACATGTTATAAATTTTTAGACAACAAGTTAGTGTTTTGAGATCAAAACAGTTTAAATCCGAACAAAAGAAAACATTAGCTGATTATTGACCAATTGTCATCTATTTTCTGAGGAAAATATTGGAATATTTTCTGTTTTTTTCCTTTATCCTTTCCTTTATGGTATCCAATATTAACATTTTACTGAACGTAATACTGAATGAATTAAATTTAAATAAAAATGTCCAAGTTAAATTTATTCAAAGCGATGTGATATCTTACAATGTTTAAATCATGATGTAATGTAAGATTAATTTAGACTGGAGGTTTAGCCTATTGCAGTAACTTAGCCTATCCATAGTAACTTGCTAGGTTACAAAAATAATGGGAAATGGATTATCCTAACTAACTAAACAAGTAAAACAAACATCTAAACAAACAAAATACTAACTAACCAGATGGATATTAGATATTCTAAAATGATACTCTACATGTTACTTTACATGTTGCAGGAGCCATGCAGCCGTTACACCTGCTCTTTCGTTCTGTCATCAAGCTAAGAGCTACTGAGAGACAAAGTTTCTGAATGGTTTTAAATGAACGAAAGCCCTACCGTTTTGCTGTAAAGGAACCTTTCTTCGACGTGTCTGTGAAAAAACCAAAAGACGGCTGAAATAGAGATGTGTATTCGGTCAGCAACGCGGTTCACTCAGCACACAAACACACAGAGTCGCATTGGGGAGCGCGTGTCATGTCTCCACAATACTGTACTACACACTCAGATCCTCAGCAGTCGCGATGCCGCCGTGATAGCAGGAAATTTTATTGATCTCTCTCTCTCTCTCTCTCTCTCTCTCTCTCTCTCTCTTATTTAATTATTCATCCATTTATTGGTTTGTTTTCTGAATAAAGATCCTGCAGAATGGATTAATAAATGTTAATGGATTATTCATTCATTCATTTTCTTTTCGGCTTAGTGCCTTTATTAATCAGGGGTCGCCACAGCTGAATGAACCACCAACTTATCCAGCATATGTTTCACACAGCAGATGTCCTTCCAGCCACAACCCAACACTGGGAAAACATCCATACACACTCATTTACACACATACATGTCCTTACTGCGGCCAATTTAGCTTACCCAATTCACCTATAGCGCATGTCTTTGGACTGTGGAGGAAACCAGATCACCCGGAGGAAACCCACGCAAACACGGGGAGAACATGCAAACTCCACACAGAAAAGCTTGAACCAGCAACCTTCTTGCTGTGAGGGAATCGTACTACCCACTGTGCCACCATGACGTTAATGGATTAGTGAAATGCTATTGTTTAAATGTTAGCAACCTGTTTTGAATGCTATAAATCTGTAGATTTTTAATGACAAAATCTGTTGGCCAAAACAGTTTTGAGATATTGGAGCTACCAAGAGCTTGATTACGAACAAGTGTAAGCAACAAAAGTTTTTGTCTTTGGGGTTGATATTTGATAGCAACTTGTCACTTGACATCTACGATGCTTGAAATGTCATTCATGCTATGCCTTTGTGGCTAGACAATCTGTTACTAATTGGTTGCCCTATAGTTATTCATTCATTCATTTTCTTTTTGGCTTAGTCCCTTTATTAATCTGGGGTCGCCACAGTGGAATGAACCGCCAACGTATCCAGCATATGTTTTATGCAGCGGATGCCCTTCCAGCCGCAACCCATCTCTGGGAAACATTCATACACTCTCATTCACACACATACGCGCATCGATAGATTTGCTTTTCAGTGTTTGGACTCTCAGTAGTGATTATTAAACCACACTGAACTGAGCTAAACTGAACTGAACTTAAACACTAAAAACTGAACTACACTGTTTCAATTTACTATGATCTTTTATGTGAAGTTGCTTTGACACATTCTACATTGTAAAATCACTATACAATTGAACATACACTATGGACAATTTAGACTTCCCAATTCACCTGTAACACATGTCTTTGGACTGTGGGGGAAACCGGAGCACCTGGAGGAAACCCACATGAACGCAGGGAGAACATGCAAACTCCTGCCCTATAGTTCTAATAAACAAACTTCAGCTAGTTCAGAATGCAGTACCTAGAGTGCTTACTGGAACTAAGAAGCATGATCATATTAGTTCAGTCTGGTCAGCATTGAACTGGATCCATAGTCAACATTGTTTAAATGTAAACATTCTACTCATTACTTACAAAGCCCTAAAAGGTTTTGCAACCCAGTATTTGAGCGAGCCCTTTAGGTTCATTACAAATTTTGATCATTATATTATGGGCGACAAAGTAGCACAGTTGCCTCACAGCAAGAAGGTCGCTGGTTCAAGCCCCGGCTGGGTCAGTTGGCATTTATGTGTAAAGTTTGCATGCTCTCCCCGTGTTCATGTGGGTCAAAGACATGCGCTATAGGTGAATTGAATAAGCTAAATTAGCCTTAGTGTAAGAGTGGCTGTGAATGCCATTATTGAGTTATTGCTGGAAGGGCATCTGCTGCGTTAAAACATATGCTGGATAAATTGGCGGTTCATTCCGCTGTGGTGACTCTTGATTAATAAAGGGAAAAAGCTGAAAAAAAATGAATGAATGAATAATTATAATATCAAAACTGGCAGGCGGAAGTCCTTCCTAGATCCTTTAGTGAGGCAGATTAAATCTAGAATAAAGACCCATCTCTTTGCTAGCATACAGGTAAAACACAAACTCAAAACTTCAAAATTAAAATCAGATAGTTTGAGTGAAGGCATCCAGAACCTATAAAACTTTACCCTAAAAACACTAAAAATAATGGCATCTATGCTCATGTTAGTCTCTCGGTCTTTGGATTAAGCCCATATTCAGCCCAGATGGTTGTTGCGACAAAGGACAAATTCAAACTATGCTCCACATAGTCAGAGAAGATAACAATGTCTCAGGAACGCAAGACTAGCAAGATACGATTATTTATCTTTACCTAAAAAAGTTACCTTGTGATCAGTCAGTAATTTAACAATGTGTACAACAATAAAACATAAGTTAAGTCAACTTAAATGTTCTGAGTTACAAGGGGTTTAGTCACTTTTCTTATATATAGGGCAATGGGTTTACTCACATTTTTAACGTGAAGTAACTAATACAGTTTATGATTCAGCAAAGACCTCAATGATAGACGTGTCCCTACATTTAAGACTTTTGGCTACACCCATGTGAGTCCTACTCGGACCTTTACTTTCAGTGTGATGGATGCTTATCCTCCCAAGGCCACTGACGTCTTAAAATGCAACTCTGCCTCTTTTGCATTTGGCCAGAGGATTGGTTGCATTTGATTTGCAAGCTAAGACTGCATATCTTAGAGACGCAATGTCAGACACAACGCACTCGATGGAGCTAGTGACATCAGTGTGGGGGGTGGGGTTAGGGGTGGGGTTAAGTGTGAGCATTAAAAGCATTACATTTAAAATGTGCAAATGTGCAGTGCAAAAAAAATTTGTATATATATATATATATATATATATATATATATATATATATATATATATATATATATATATATATATATATATATATATATATATATATATATATATGTTTGGAATAAAAAAGCTTCATATAACAATACATATTATTTGCAAAACATTTTTAGCATTGCATTTACAAAACCCATCCAGTCACTTGTAATGCTCATTTTGATTTGCTTTTTAGTCAACCATAGGTCTGTGATGCTGTTTTCACTTTGCACTTTACGTTTCTGCGCGTTTCACTTTGTGGCCCTGATTTGACAAGGGGGTGGAGTCAACGCAAAGTGAAAACAATGCAAAGTGAAAACAGTGTCACAAACTCACGCTTGACTAAAAAGTAGCTCAAAATGAGCATTACAAGTGACTGGACGGGTTTTGTAAAGGCAATTCTAAAAAAAAAATGTTTTGCAAATATATAAAAATATATATGAAGATTTATTTTTTTATTAATTGTAAATATTTAACTTTTTTTGCACTGATTGATTTTTATTTGCAGTTCTTTTATGTTAGCAAAATACATTTTTGCTTCTCAGAAATGTATGCTTGCTTTGTGATTTTTGGAGATTTGCTTTTTTTCTTCTTTTTTTTGTTCAATACTTTATTTTATGTTTGCAAAATGTTCTGTTATTTGGCAAGTATATAGCTTATGGATTGACTCTATAGGTGTGTCCTTTTCAGTGGATCATCCTTTAACGGGGATATTATTGAACTGAACTAAATCACCTTTGATAGTTAGAACTACACTAGCATTCCACCACTACTGATATGCTGAATATGTGCCAAAAACTGCAACATTGTTTTTGTTATCTTATCCTTTTCCAGCTCATCTACATTAAGTAGCTTTGAAACAATCAACAGTGTATAAATCGCTATAGAAATAAAGTCGATTTGACTTAAAATCTTAATACAGTATAAATTAAAAAAGTACTCTGACAAACTAGACCACATCCCATTTTTGCATGTGTCATACCATCAACTTTACTGAGGCTGAAAACAAATCTATTCACATTCATGTATGCAGATACACAGAGAGAGAGAAAGAGAGAGAGAGAGAGAGAGAGAGAGAGAGAGAGAGAGAGAGAGAGAGAGAAAGAGAGAGATTTTGCTTGCACTGCTATTACGACAATCCGAGAATCATCTGTATTGATTTAATTGCATTTACGTGAATCAGAGACAGTGAGTTGCATCAGATCATCAAGCCTCTGGCAATGGAAATGGATCATATACATCATTCAGAGCTGTCTGCCATATGATTTGATCATCACAACCTTCAGTAAGTATTACACTGACAGCAGCGACATGCAGCATCAGCAGTGCACAGACGGAAAGAATTTTGACTAAATGGCCAACATCTCTAACAAAATATTTTCAATCTTAGAAATTGAGAGTTTGAACCACTTAAATGAGTAAAATGTGAGGAAAGTTTAGATTAACGTTCCCTTAACAGTATAAATTACAGTATAAGTCACAGCTTTTAAAAATTGCAAGTATCATAAAATTTATGGTTGTATTGCATACGCTATGAAAATATTGCACATCAAGAAATTTTCTCATTCAAATATCTTTTTAAATAAAACACTTTCATACTGTATGTTTCTGTATGGAAAATTCACAGCTTTCTCTCTGATTTCAGTGCAGTGATCCTGCAGTGAGCTCCATATAAAGTACAGTATCTAGGCCAGGATAAAGGAAAACTTGCAGTACAGTCCAGCAATTGATCACAACATCCAGATGGACTCATCAACAATGACAAGAGCTCAGAGAGTCAGGAGAAGCATTTGATGATCAACCAAACATCACCGACCACATCGGAAAGTCTTTACGCTTTATACAATTTCAAAAAGCTCAGATCAAATCTATAAATGGGTATAATTGTTCTCTATTGAACATTGCCAGTTGGCAAAGTCACATGATCTGGATTATGCAAACATAAAAAGGTGCAAAGCTCAAAATACTTTTAATAGCTTTAAATCCTACTACAGTGTTGGGCCTATTTATTGCATTTCGGGGGTCATGGATCGATTTGAGTACATTTGAATACTTAAATAAGTCATGTTGCCATATGCCGAAGGGGAAATGCCATTGAAAGTAGTGCTTTAACCTGTTTCAATAAGACAGTGATCACAAAGACACCAGTAAGCAAGTAGGATCTTGGTTCCAGAGCAACAAGATTAAATTCATGGAGTGGCCATCCCAGTGTCTGGACCTTAACCCAATAGAACACTTGTGGGCTGACATTAAAAATGCTGTTTCTGAGACAAAACCAAGAAATGTAGAGTAATTGTGGTGTGAAGTACCTGTTCAAAAGTGCTAAACGTGCAAGCAGCACAGATCTCAGTTCTCAGAAACCATGGTTATACAACTAAATATTGTTTCAGTGCCTAACAAGAAAGCTCATTTTTTAATAATACAGGCTATATGCACAGCTAGTGTTTTTCAGCCAAAGATAAACTTCTGGTGAAAGATTTATGTGAATGTTTTCAATTTCATCAGGTTCATTTCATAGCATCGATGTTGTAATGGAATTAAAACAAAATCAGTTAAAAAGACTTTGGCATTCATTTAGTTGTTCAAGAGTAAAACGAGATGAAAAGCCATTTAAACACAAGCGCCGCCAGGAGCAGCAGGCTAGCGCTGAAACTCCATTGAAAATACTGGGGTAAAATAAATGTCCGTATTTAAAAGACACGGAGCAGAACAATGGAATTCAATGCAGTGCTTCTTGTCCGGTCTGATACCCACTTTATATCATAAATCAATAAAACAGTGAAGATCTTTGATTTTTAAAGAAATCAAATCTTAAACGTGGCAATTTGTAATGGCCCAACAGTTCACAGGAAGCACTTGGGCTTGCTGTCTGAAAATTGAAAGTCTGTGTGCATATACCCCATTAATACATTAAATACTTGATTTTTTTTTTTTTAATCAAACAATTGCAGAAGGTTCTATTTATTGGAACAGCCTAATATTTGTCTTTCTTACTTTCTGTAAAGTAATAATATATTTAACAAAATTTCGTCATGTTTTGATTTAGAATTGAATGTTTAGTGTCCCCAATGCATTTGTGTGTATTTTAAAGTTATTATAAGGATTTTGAGCTTTACTCTTTTTTTTCAACACACAAGGATTTCTGATTATCTGTGTGATGCTGTAAACTATTAATAATGTTGAAATACTATGGAGATAGAATTGTTTCTTTATTATTCAATCAAAATTATTTAGTTTTAGGGGAAAAAATTAAGTACATAGTAATAAAAAAGTAAAAGATTGCAAATATAAAAAACATTTAATTAAAAAACTTGTCAACAATAAAATCATTTGGATAGCAAAAAATAAACTATTGTCGTATTATGCAGTTACCACAATTTTCATTGCACACTCATTCATTTTGCTCTCTGTACTGCTGTCATTTATTGCACATCTAGAATCTTTGCTTGAGAGATGAAATGTTTTGCTCGTGTATTGAAAAGTTTTGAACCCATGTACGCTGGGGTTACAGGAATAAATAATATTTAACATAAAGTAGTAAACATTTCTTTTAAGTGCACTATTTCATAATACTCTCATAAATGTAAACATTCCAAAAGCATGTTTGTAAGCAGTGATACCAAAAATATCTTTGAGTTCCCCAAAGAACCATTTCAAGATGAATAACTTGTGGGGAAAACTTTAAAAAGAATCATGTTAAGAACGTTATTAAACGTAAGTACTGTTTGTGGAATGGAAAGGTTCTTAAAATGTTAAAGGTTGTTTGTAGATCTATATATACAAATTAATTTAATATATACAATTGAGAGGTTGTATTTCTTGTTAAGTTTTATTTATTTACAAAATATTTCCCAAATTCCAACATTTTTTTAAAACTGTTTAAAAACAAATTTCTAATAAATAATTTCTATTGTCTTTGTAATGACAGAACATAAATTACTAATTATTTGGCAAAATACTTGTATTCAGGCTAAAGTGCAATTTAAAGGTTGAACCAGGTTAATAAGTCATTTGTTCTGTAGCTAATTCTTTAGGGGGCTAACAATTTTAACCTTGAAAATCTTTTAGTGAATATCCTTCATGGAACCATTGATTCCAATAAGGAACCATTCATTTATCCTAACACATTTGACACCCACAAACAAAAGACTCAGAGATGAACTTCATAGGCATTCTTTAATTCCTTTTATTTTTTTCATTCACTCCATACCACTTTTGAGGTTCTATAATCTGCCCGAACAATCAAAATACATACCAATATACAGAATGGAGAAATGACATAATATTTACATACTGTAGGAGATCAAAAAAAGTGTAGAGCTGACATTATCCCACATACAATAGCTTCATACTGTGTGCTAGTACCTTCAAATATTAGTTTTTCCTCATACAAACTTTTATAAACATTATAAAATATTTAGATAGGGCAATATCTGAATATTATTATAAAAAACATGTACCTTGTACAAAATAACATGTAATAAAGCTTATTTGAAACCAAGAGCTAAAGATATCATTGAGGCCAATAAATAAACACAAAGAAAAATGTGAAATATTAATAGAATAACAGTAATGAAAACTAGCACATTCTACATATGGACTCGAATCCCAGCTAATATGGGTGTGATAAACCTTCAACTCCTCCCTGACAATGGTGTCATTTTCCACTTGACCACCAGAGGGCGACAACACCATTCACCAAACAAGAGCGCCAACAACAGTCCTACAAATATCACCTTCATCGCGTAAATACAGCCTTACAACGGTAACACTGACAAACAAACACCGTCTTTCCTTCAAACTCCGACAAACGTCTACAGTAAAGTCATGACGACAAATAGTAGGACGAGGGATGAAGCTTTAAACTGCAGAATTATCATAAATAAATGGTTCCACAGGAAAGGAATTGACATCTTTATTCACAGAAGCATCCAGTGCATTCGGCGACCCTGATTGGGTTTAATCAAGCACACGTAAGTCAATGGTCACTCACAGAGGTTAAAGCAATGCATTACTCACATCTCATATGCATAAAAATGGACAAACACAATATCAAAAAATAGCGACAACATAAATCTATACTTAAATTAATGCTTCAGGTACAATAAAAATATACAAGTACTGGATCCCAGTACACAATGCTGGCTTACTTTTTTTTCCTTCTTTTTTTCTTCTTTTCTCCAATTGAGTTTGCCAACCAGCGGCTTCCTCAATGCAGAAGAATGACAGTATAGTTTAGAATTGGTTTGTCTAGTAGAGACGTCTTCAACAATTTGTTCTCTCTGCTCAAACTGTTTTAGAGAGGGGGGGGGGGGGGGGGGGTGCAAGGAGTACAAAAGTTTGCACAAAGAGATGAAAAAGCCTGAAATATCCAGTATGAAAGACTCTCAAAAAGATCTTCTTTCCAACACAAAAATGCGCCGTTCAGCAAAATATGGATTGTCATCTCCCTTGAAAAACAGGGATACTTCTCACTTTTGGAAGGAGGCAAAAGGGGGACACAGCTTGCTTGTTAGAAGGTTCACTTGATTTGGAGCTCCTCACAGGATTATGTCCTGCTCAGCAAAGATGACCTGCAGAAAATCAAGCATAATGGTCATTTAGTGAATAATTGAATCACGGTTCAAAATGAAAATAACATGTACTTAGTCACAATGAAATACAGGTAAGAAAAAAAACATTTCTTCCATATTAATTTGTAGCGTGTAATATACTAATGAAACTAAAGTCAATAAGTAAATGTAAATAGACTGTAAATGTATGAAGAAAAACAATTGTAATTGTTCAAAATTATTTTCAGGAGATCTACTTTATTTGAATATGTTTTAACAGAGTATTGTAAGGAAATTTGGAAGTTTGGTGAGGCCCCCCAGGCCACTAGCCAGCGTAGTGAAAGGGGTGGTTCATTTATTTCTCTAAAAAGTTGGCTTTTTTGCTGTTATTGGCCTCATTTAGTATGTAATTAGGAAATTTAAATAATCCATTTAGTAACATTTTAGGCACTATTTTAGGCTTAGCTTGTTGGATGGTCTTCAAAACCACAAAACCAAAAAAGTTTTCTAAGGATTTAGAACCAAGAAACACGAAAAATAAATACAAATACACATTTTTTACATTATATATCATTCAGAAAAACAATGTAGCCTATTGTCATTTATTAGGCGAATAAGAAACTGGCCCGCACATTTAGCTTTCCTCAGTCAGAATTTGGCCATTTGAATAAAAATCATGTAAAACATAATATTACTAATGTAGAGCTTCATGATTCTTTCTAGCTTCTCTTGTAAAAAAATCAATTTGAAAATTCATGGATAACAACAAAAGCCTAATTAGTATTAAAATTAACTTTAATATGGGCCGCTTTTGGTGCTGTGATCATGATTTCTTTCAAGAATAAGGTCCAAGATTTAGAATAAAAGTTACTTGTAAACTGTTTTCTTATTTAACCACAATACAGCAGGTCAATAGTGAAAGATGACTTCATTTACGTCAGATTCTGCTTGGTCTTGAAGCCTTTGATGGGTTATTTTACACAATTGATGATGGCATAGCAGTCAAAATAGGATTCATGTACAAAATGAGCTCATGTATGGGGCAAATTCTCCCCCCCTGGCTACGGGCCTACACCCTGACTAAAAACCACTGCCCTAATGTTACCAAAGGCAAAAATGGAGTGACCTTTGACTGTGTTTTTCAAGACTCTTGTCACGAGAGGGAGCCAGAGCTGTGTTTATTTCAGCTGCTGGTGGATAATAACAATGTTGACAAACAATACTTTTTTAAAAATGTTTCCTCAAAGGTGCCCTTTGAATACTAAATACCATGCAATTCATGCAACCCAGTTAGTCTTTAAATACATTCTGCTGCTACATAATAAGACATCCAAGTCTTACATTTTATGTATAGTTTCACCTTTATCTATTCCTGTACAACGTTTTGCCTTTATGGTTCTCCTGTCAAATGATATTGAACATTTTCGTTCACGACACAGATGCGTCATATTATTAAGAGGTCTGTTCATAATAAAGAACTGCTCTTTAACTTAAGGTTTTGCATAGTTAAGACATTCTGAATAAACATTCAAATAATTGAATAAAAAACTTGATTGAAAAGGCAACAGTGCATTGCTAATTTTGTTAATAATTGTAGTCGTTGTGATGAAACAGTTGAGAACATTCTGAATTATGCTAAAATAGGAGTCATGATAATAATAATAGTGAATTTAAAAAGAACAGGAGCTTATATTCCAAAGCCCTCACACATGCAGGGGTGGATGAGGATAGACGCTCTGTACACAATATGCCGTGTGCTGATCCAAGTCCAGCGCCCTACACGTGATAAATCAAGCATAAACTGCTTTCAGATGAGCAATAAAAGGAAAATGTGCCCTATGGACATTATTCTTCATCTCTGCATCAGCTGGATTGTCTTTTCCTGGTAGCTCTGCTCTTTTTCCTGCAGGACTACTGAACTCACACTGAGACACTGAGAGCATGAACTGCTGATACAGACTAAATCTGCTGCGGTGACAGATCCTGTCGCAGTGGAAAGAAAAAAAACACCCAGCCCACCAAAAGCCTGCGCAATCTCTCTCTCCTGTGCTGTAAAACTGTGAGGAAACGTGACTAAGCATGAGCCAGACGCCCTCACCCTTGCCAAGCACATATGTGTGTGTATCTCTCACTGCATGATCTCAGGAGAGTAATAATGGATGATGTTTGTGTCAGTTTGCTAGTTTGTTTATTGCAAATAACTGATTAAAATCAATGTAGATCAAAAACTGATCATCATGAATATTCTACAAAAAGGGATACATAGAAGTCTTGTAGTTTGTGCGCAATGTTCAAAAAAGGCACAAAGACAAATTGTAGCTACATTTGGAAAAAAAAGGACTGTATTTACAATTGAAAGCAAAAAAAAAAACAGCCCTTCTATTCAATTTTCATTCTTTTTCAGAATTTCTTAAGCGGTGTTTAATGGGGAATAGGAATTTTCAGTTTTTTTTTTCTTCTGAAGAAAGTCTTATTTCTTTTAGTTTGACTGGAATAAAAGCAGTTCTTACATTTTCCTTAAAACAAATTTACATTTTTAATTTTTAAATAAAATTTAAATTTATAACGTGCTTAAACTCAAAACGCTACAAAGTACACAAACAAGATATAACTACTATTATCTTGCAAAATAAGTAGAAAAATATTATGTACGGTCATCATGGCAAAGACTAAAGAAATTAGTTATTAAACATAAGTTATTAAAGCGTATTATTTTTCAATTTCTCCGTTATACAGCATTTGCCAAATATTTAGGAAATAATGAGGCATAATAATTTTGATTTTAACAGTATATTGTGAAATAAATACAGTTGAAGTCAGAATTATTAGCCCCCCTGAATTATTAGCCCGCCCTGTTTATTTTTCCCCCAATTTCTGTTTAACAGAGAGAAGATTTTTTTCAATACATTTCTAAACATAATAGTTTAATAACTCATTTCTAATAACTGATTTATTTTATCTTTGCCATGATGACCGTAAATAATATTTGACTAGATATTTTTCAAGACACTTCTATACAGCTGAAAGTGACATTTAAAGGCTTAACTAGGCTAATTAGGTTAACTAGGCAGGTTAAGGTAATTAGGCAAGTTATTGTAAAATGATGGTTTGTTCTGTAGACAGTCGGAAAAAAAATATTGCTCTGTTAAACATCATTTGGAAAATATATTAAAAACAAAATACAAAAAAAAAAAAAAATCACTGGGGGGCTAATAATTCTGACTTCAACTGTATTAAAATATTTTTAATTTTATGTTCAAGCAGTTTTCATGATCAATTATTATTGTGATGTTATTATTTTTATAACATTTCAGCCGACTTGCCATTTGACAATTCCAATTCATAGTGAATAGTTTCTCTAGAAAAAAACAAAATAGAGTCTTTCTCTAGAACAGAGATGCCCAAACTAGGGCCTACGGGCCAAAGTTGGCCCTTTGCATCCTGTAATTTGGCCCACCAGAGGGAAATGATTGGGAGGTTGGGGAATGCCTTTAAAAAAGATTCTCATTTCCATTTTAACATAACCTTTTGTTTGTTTGTTTTATTGTTGAGCTACAAAAAAGCAAACAAAAATTTAATGTTTCAATTAAATATTGTAAATGAATCTGTTTTTTTATGTACATACTGTCACTTCACGAATAATAACAAACATTTTCAAAAAAATATTAACTACAGTTGAAGTAATTATTTATATTTACTTTTAAATATTATCAAATAAATTACCCATGGCAACCTTAATGTAATACAGTTTGCGGTGTTTACTTTCGGCCCACAGCTCTCAATCAAGCTTGGATTTTGGCACTTCATAAGAAAAAAGTTTGGGCACCCCTGCTCTAGAAATGAACTTAAAAGATTCAGAAATGACTATAATTAGAAGAGGCAAACTGAAATAAATAAAATCAGTACTCAAAAGTAGATTACAAGCAGAAATCTCCATTATTCATACAATTTTATTATTAAATTGTATTATTACGACACTTCAAGGTCTAGACAACACTATTTAACTTCCCTGCTGTTTGACAGTGTGAGCGGTGTTAGTTCTTTCTTTCACAACTCTTAGCAAACAGCAAATGACTTCTGCTGATAGAAATGAATGAATGATGAATCACGTCATACACACCTGAGAGATTTCCATCGGTCTTTCTCCATGTTGTTCTCGGGCCCTTCGCTCTCGTATGACGCCAGATACAAAGCTGTTGAGAGATCAGCGAGATCAGCATCAGAATCACAAAAACAAAGCCACCTGTTCTCAGTCTCCAGGAATGCTCTTGAACTTGTGTTTCTAAGTTATTTAGCATGACAGTATTTTACACCTGAGGCAACAGTGACAAGCGCCGCTCTCTTAGTGTCTGGTTTCTTTGTGTGCGTATTGCGCAAATATCATCTAAACAGGTTTATGACGCGAGTGGCAATAAAATGTGTGAACAGAAGAGACTGAGCTCACACAGGATGTCTAGGATGACTGTAAAGCAAGAATATAGAAGTTATTTTTAATCAAAGTAATGGTACAAGCCTTTAGTATTATTAGTCTGAATTTCTTAGGGTGGGAATAGGGCTGGGCAATAAAACGATAAAGTTGATGAAACAGCACTGACATTCTAGAGGCAATAATAATTATTATTATTATTGATAACAATTAATAATATCTTAATTATTAGTTATTAAAATGTTAGTTATTAAAATTAGTTAATAAAAATATTTAAACTATTTTTCTCCTCTCTCTATTAAACAGCATGTGGGAAATATGTAAGAAATAAGGAGGGATAAAAAAATTATTTCAACTGTATAATGTGAAATAAATATGAAAATGTTTTTAATTGTTTTATCTATGCATGAGATGATCTAAGTGAATGATATTATGAATGACAATGTTTTGACAAACTTTAACAAACTTAAAAAATAATTGTTTTACCTAACAGACATTTACTGCATTGGTGAGACAATATCGGGGAATAAAAATTTGCTACATAAAAACTGTTACAACATGCAGTAATACAAGTAAGTTTACTCTATATAGTAAGTGGGAATTATAGAATCTGCAGATGCAAAACCACTATGGATCAGTCATCCTTTTCATCCTTGGAATGCTATGCCTGTTGATTTAAAATTACAATCCGAACACCCAGTTTTTTCTGTAAAGTTGAAAGAATGGTTGAAATCTTTACAGCAATGTGAACATTAAGTATTATTCTTTCAGGCTGGCCATGTTTACATTTCTCTTTAGTATGCAGACTGACTTACATTTTATGTATATGGCTCTGTATATACTGTATATGTTTGTTGTAGTGTTTTTTCCTTGTTTGTTTATTTCTTTATGTAAAGCCTAACCAGGGACGAGGGCTGCAAATTAGCTTAATGCTATATGCCCTATGTACGCGGCATTGATTTTCTTTGTATAACAATGTCAACTGTATTGTCCCTGTTAAATAAACAAACAAACCAAAAATAAAATATATACGTTTTTAAAAAAATATTTAGCAAAATGAATATTGTACCTCTTGCCTCATTTTGTATAATTCTAATGATCTCTTATTCTTGATGCTGTACTTTTGTTTTTGTTAGCTTCTATTCATTGGATAGCCCCGTTTAAAGAGACAATGTATATTGTCATTATATTGTTTTTTCAGTCTGTATAAATAAATATTGTACCTCAAATTTGTTAAATTTTTTATCTGGTCAATATAAAAGTAGTTTAAATAAACAATTCACTCTGGATTAAAAAAAAATCTGCCTTTAAATTTTAATTTAAAAACAGACAATTTAAGGTGATAATAGTCAATATTTATTCAACTCAGTTAGCTTTACAATTATGAATCCAAGATTCCATTTTCTCACCATTTATTAACAATATGAGAATGAAGAAATTTAAGTAAATGCAAATGAAAATATGTTTTTTTAGGATATTGCTGCAAATGTTTTTGTGAAATCGAAATATAACTAAGCTAAATCGAACGTTCAATCATCAAATAATTTAGGTCAATAATCTCTTCATAAAAACGATTTTTCCGTGAATATTTAGAGGCATCTCATAAAAATCTGAATCATCAATACTTTAATTCATTTTCAACAGGCCTGCAGTTCATCGTTAGAAACAAAACATCACCTGATAAATTGAATTGCGAAAGATTTTGAGCCAACCCTAGGTGAGATGAAGGTGTCGATGACAAACAATTGAAACTCCAAATCAAACTAGCCATCACAAAACCCACACATACCATCTTCACTGAAGACTGGAGCGGTCAGGAGGTACTGCAGAATCTTGCGGTCTCTGTCGAAAGGACACTCCACCTTCTTCCAAGTCATGAACTCCATCACCTGTTTGGCCAGTTCCCAGAATTTCTGCAGCACAATCAAGATTCACTCTGTTAGAAATCATCGCCTACCGTCTGTCTGTCTTACAGGACTGGTGCCCTTGAAACTTCATTTCAACAGATGCCGACGTCAAATGAACTAAAATGGGATACTTCTGTTGCTATGTGACGATGGTTTCTCAGCCATTCATTGTTATTCTCTACCTGTGAGAGAAGTCGTTTCCATGCATAACGTTTGTTTGCTTGTTTCGCCAAACCAAACAGAAGGAATTACCTCAAAATTCACATGTCCGTTCGGGAGCCTGTTGGCACATCCTTCATTGAGGAAGTAAATGTCTTTAATCAAGAGGCTGAAGAAAGGGATAACAATCTGCAAGGCAAAAAGAGAACTTAAGATTACACAGCAGCTACTTAAAACAACAAAACATATGCAAGTAAAACGGAGCAGTCTCATTGGAAGCTATGCAATTGTTATGGTCACAGTGAGACTGCATTAGGCAATAGTGTTTTACAGCAGCCTCTACAAGTCTACAGGGCCCAGCACAACTGGATCTACAGCTTTGGAGAGCAATAACTATGATTCATGATGCATGGAAGCAGTGCTGTGTACGCAAGGCTGAAATCTAAACTCTGTAGTGGCAGATTCAATAACAACATGAAAAACAAAGGTGGTGATGCTAAATTTAGATGCGTTACTTCAGGATTTAAAAAGCAAAGCAAAAAACAAAATCCACCTTCTATGCAAGCGATGCTGCACTTTATTAAACATCAGGACAGACTGAGCAAAAAATGACTGATGATTATGATTTTTAAAATTATTATAATTCCTCAACATCTTTCTGAAAAATAGAACTAAATAGTTTAGTTTAAATGCTTATTAATCACAGTATGATTTCAATTCATTTAAAAATGTATAAAATGATAGCAATATGTTATACATAAAATATGTCAACATGATGAATGACAATAATTCCAGTACTATTCCAGGAGTAACCTTTTAACGTCCATTAATAAATTATTTCAATCAAAACATCATCTGGTATAGTTTAATAATTGACATACCATTAAAATGTTTTACACTTAAGAGACTCTTACATAAAAAAAAAAACACACACACAAATTGGTTTCTCTTCCCCTTTTAATAAGTAGAGATGCGCAATATATATCGGCAGCCATTTCGTTATCGGCCGATAAATGCTATTTTTAAAGTTATCGTTTTCGATCCGATATCAAAATTAGGCTGATATTTTAAGCCGATAGATTACGATAGAACTGCCTGCCTCGGGCATGCATGGGTCGAACTTGTTCCGACTTGTCCAGTGCACTATAACGGAGCTTTCTTAACATTTGTTATTCCGTCAAAGTCCGTCCTTTCCCTGTGTGGTATTGCTGTGCGGTAATAACTCAATAAGTAACCATGTTCCTTATCATTGTAGATGGTTGATAGAGTGTCATTGTGTATTTTGGTTTAAATCGCCTCAGGAAAAAATTTTTACATGTGTAAACATAATAGCAAGAATGCACACGTGCTAAACAACTCATTGGGTTGTTTGTAATCTAATATGATCATATGTTATTTTTAACAGGTTGCTTGCCATGTTTTGTTGATGTAAGATGGTGCAACCATCAAGTTATGCAACGGTCAAGTTGTATGTTAATTGCTATGTGAAGAAAAGGAAATAATTTATTTTTGGCATGCTGATTTATGTGAAACCATGAATATATCTATATATCTAAACCACCTTGCAATTTTGAAACTATAGGTATTTTTTGCTTTGAGTGGGCTATTCATAAGATCAGTTTAAACTTTTATAAAGTTTTTAAAATTAAATCAGTTGTTTACTGTATAAAAATATAACATTTTGAAATATTTATATTTATTGGCTATAGTATATCGGCTACCGACCTCCAAATCTTAAGAGTTATCTGTTAACGATATCGGCCCAACAATCCAAATCGGTGCAACCCTATGAATTAGAATGACAGAGCCATGTAAGATCAATTCAATATCTTAACTGCATGGTACGGCATGATGGCAAAACTCTCATCCTATGGCTTTTCTTAAAGCATTTAATCATAATAAGCCTGAAAATCAAACCATAACTAAGAAATTAATCAGTCAACCTCAAGTTTAAATAAAGCTCAAAATAAGTGCAATAAGCACTAGGGGAAAAACATGGGGTCAAAAATACAAGGCGTCAAACAAGTTGATGAGTTAAAGACATTACGTGAGCAGTAATGCATTCTTGATTGAATTTGTTTACAGTGGAAATTCCTGCCTGAGAACACACACTTATATGTCCCTTAGAACTCTAAAGGAACACCACAAGCCAAAGCCTAAACACATTCAACTCTAACCAAAAAACAATTGGCGCTGGGTCACACTGATGCAAAAAAAAAAAAAAAAAAAAAACATCCCCCTACAGAACGCTGAGCATTCCAGTGCTGTTCTGGAACATTCTGTCAAACCCACACAGCAAGCATCTCCACCCTAACCAATCAAAGATGCACAACAAGCCTTATCGAAGCTTAATAAAACAACAACAACATCGAGAACATCCAATAAGTGAAGAAACAAACATACAAAACTGAAAACAGTTTAACTAAGACATTACCATTGAGCTTCCTTTTGGCAGTGTCACGTTTTATTGGGCGAGTTCACAAACACTGAAGAGCATCAGAACATTTTGTTAACTGGCCGACTGCCATGTTTTCCTAACAAGAATAGAGCATATTTTGCAGAGGAAACAGAATGTCCTATTTGACATCTTGCCCTTAGTAAATGATCCACAAACAGTCCCACCATCTTCTACGCTTGATATTACATAACGACCAAAGAGCTCAGTCGCAACCTCAATTTACAGTAAATACAACAATCTGGATTGGAGTCTGCGCTTTCAAGCGCCTTTGAAACAGCCAATCACTGAAATCTTTTACATAATGAATCAGATTTTATCACTGTCCACATTACGTGTGTTGCTTAAATCAATACACCATATCACATACTTCAAAACACTTTTTTTATGTGAGCGCACCACCCAAACCCAAACCCAAACAGTGTTATGAAACTAAAGTTTCAGCCATTTCTGTGAGGAAACTTGAGAAGTGGATTACCTTCTCTCTGCTGCTGTGAGCAGTGATGGATCTCTGAGTGGCTCCGCGCAATGCTGTCCTGTAGTTGTAAAAATTGCTGGAAGGATCCATCTGGTGCTGAGACGAGAAACAAAAAGTGGTTTATGCACCGAACACAGGACTTGAAACATGTAGATGCAGTTTCAGCAAATTGAAGTTTCTAATAAGCCCTAAATCTATTTGCCACGGTTATGTCTCAGTTAGTACTACTGATTTAACTAAAGGCAACATGAGTCACTCGGGTTACTATTCAGCATCAGGCATTCTTTCATGAGAATCAAGTAAGATGATCTATTTCATGTACTTTCAAACTTCATTGAACCTTCCGCCTGAAGGTGAAACGTCCACAAAGGTTTAGTCATCTTAAATCAATTTTACCGAAGCGGGTTTTAGAAAGTACACAGTTCAAAAGTGTGAGGTATAGTCAGATTTTTTAAAAATTTTGTTTATGTTCTTGCTAGGTTAGTGCTAAAGATAATTACTGAATATTATTACTGAACATTTAATTGTGGATTATTGGGCTCATATACAGGGTGGGCCATTTATATGGATACACCTTAATAAAATGGGAATGGTTAGTGTTATTAACGTCCTGTTTGTGGCACATTAGTATATGTGAGGGGGCTTGTAAATAACTCATGAAAGAATAAAGTTACGTTAAAACCAAGCACACCATAGTTTTTTCCTGTGAAATTCCCAATAAGTTTATTAAGGTGTATCCATATAAATGGCCCACCCTGTAGATTAAATTCACCATAATGCCTTGTAAAAAAATTATTTAAAATACTGATTCTATATAGAAGGCAAATAACCCACAAAGCTTTCATTGTTTAAAAGTAAAACAATAGTAAAAGGGTGAAAGGCAATGTGTTGAGATAAAGTAGCTAACCCCCCTGATGACAACACACACAGTCCTTATTTACAGCCAAAAGACAAAACTGAGCCATTTGTTGGTGTGCGTGTGTCACGTACTTAAGTCATATTCCAAGTTCAAGGCCTTTGACTGTCTAAAGATAAAGCAAGGGCTAAACAAACCCTCTTTCAAAAAGTAAACAACAGAGTGCAGATTCAAAATTAAAGCCTTGAAGGTCTCAACCCCTCTCAAATATGGCTTAAAAGAAGCTTTGTAAACATGTGCACACCCACTCAAAGGGAGAATTGCTGGGCTTCAGAAAAATGATGATACACAAATTCACAACAATTCTCGCCCACTAGAGACTAAAATTGGCATGAGGTGGCATCCATATTGTCAGTGGTTTGAGCTTCATGCATGCATGAGTCACAGGAACCAGAGCCAGGGTCATACTCTTAATACGATTAGTGCCATATCAGCAAAGCGTTCACCATAATTAATTCCCACTCATTAGGGTTGGACAAAAAAAAAAACAAAACAAGCAAACAAATAACTAATACATTTTTTGAACAGTGGGCAATTCACCATCAATTCAAGTCATGATTTTTCTTTAATATTCACTTCAGTTTTGTGGCTTATTGAATCAAATGCACGGTTAAGTTTTGAAATGCACATCTTGCAGAGCATTTTTGTAAAGAGTCAGGTCTAAGATATTATTCATGCATGTCTAAAAGCAATCGCTAACAGCCTAATAATCAGGTGTAAAGCGTTCCACAGTAACACGTTACTGTATTCTAATTACATTTTTAGGGAACGCAGTAATGTAACGAATTACATTTTAAATTTCTGTAATTTGATTACAGTTACTAAAGTCAGTGTAACTGCATTGCAAAAATAGTTTAGAAGAAAAAAAGCTTTTAAATCACGTTTTCTGCTGCAACGTCAGTTAACAAGCATGCTCTTTTAAATATCTGGAGAAAGCGCTGCTGCTATCAGGAGAGGTTGCTTCTTTAAATGTTTAAATGGAAATACAGACATTACTTTGAGTTCACTGAGTGTAAAAACAAAAATATTGCTGTGAACTGCAATCTTTGTCCAGTCTCTAAAGAACTCTCGACTGCTTTTAACTCGACCAGCAACTCCTTCAAGCACTTGAACAGAAAGCATTCTATGACAATACTGTCACCATGAAGAACACTGGCGTCCAAAAACACAGCGGTCCAATTCAGCCTAAATTGGCTAGTTTGTTTTGTGCAGGATTGGGAGTTAATGTATTTTCTAAATGTGAGGAGAAACGTAGCTGCTAATGGGGATGTTCATATTTCACGTCTTTCGCATGCGCAAGTTCGTTATTTCCAATTGAGGCACGTGTCTTGAGTCTATTTTGTATTTTTATAGGTATATGTTATGTTTTAAAATTAACTTCAAAGTACAGTAATTAGCAATCTGATTACTTTTACATTAAGTAATTAGTAATGTGATCAGATTTTTCCAGTAGTACTTTGTAATTTGTAATCTGTTACTTTTTTAAAGTAACTTACCCAAGACTGCTAATAATACACTGTTTGTGCTGTTAATATTAATCAAAGAACAAAATAAAAAACATTCACTGCTCTTGGCTTAATATAAATAATAGCTTTATTTTTGTTGAATTTATTCATCATATACACATGCCCATGCATCTGAAATAAAGTCTTCACTGATCGTTCTTTATATCTATAAACAGAATTTCTATAAAAGATTTATTGGCTGAATCAAATGGATTGTTAATTAGAACCAAATCAAAACAGATATCTGAATCGATACGTATTCACATTATCCCCTATATATATCTAACCCCCCGCCCCAATTCCATGAATCACACCACCCCAATGCTGTCAACAGAACAAACTTTGGCCAGATACCTACCTCCAGTATATCAAATTTGGCGGTTTTAACTTTGGCCCAGGTTTTCTTTAGTCGCGACACAGGACTCATGTTCATCCCGGCTGAAAGACACAGAAACAGACACAGGTCAGCACGCTGCAACGTTTCGCTTCCTGTCAGAGCTTCAATGAGCTCACATGAACAATGGCATTAGCAGGAGCATCATTTCCCTTTGACAATGAGGTCAGCTTATAGTGCTGGGGGTCAGGGCGGTGGGCTTGTGCAGTCAGCACTAATGACCAGATGAGGTCAGAGTGTTGACTGGAAATCTCTAGAGGTGGGTCAGCCAATCAGATGCTTCTTTAATGATGACACAATCGTTTCTTACTATGTCTTGCTTGGATGTCAATGAGTGTGACATAAAAATGTGTCTCAAGTATTTTGGGTGCATTGTTTATTATTCAGGGGCGACATGGTGGCTCAGTGGTTAGCACTGTCGCCTCACAGCAAGAAGGTCGCTGGTTTGAGTTCCAGTTGGGTCAGTTGCCATTTCTGTGTGGAGTTTGCATGTTCTCCCTGTGTTTGCGTAGGTTTCCTCCGGGTGCTCCGGTTTCCTCCGGGTGCTCCGGTTTCCCCCACAGTCTAAACACATGCGCTATAGGTGAATTGAAGAAATTAAATTGGCCGTAGCATATGTGTGTGAATGAGTGCATATGGATGTTTTCCAGTACTGGGTTGCAGCTGGAAAGGCATCCGTTGTGTAAAACATATGCTGGATAAGTTGCCGATCATTCCACTGTGGTGACCCCTGATAAATAAAGTAACTAAGCCGATGAAATGAAAGAATGAATGTTTATTGTTCATTGTGGGACTAAATTACTACTCAGCAATGACTAAAATAACATTTATAACCAAACCAAATTTAAAGGTTTCCAGATAAATCTGGGGTGATAAAATTTTATATATTTTCTTTGACATTTTCTAAAGTTTCTTATGAACACAAAACATGCCTTTATTTGGTAAAAAATACACCAAATCCAGTTATATAGTGAAATATTGTTACAAATTGAAATAACATTACCTACACACATGTAATATAATATGTAAATTAATAATCAAAATAAAATGCTTTTAGAAATGTGTGTGTATGTATGTATATATACATATATATATATATATACATACATATATATACATATATATATATATATATATATATATATACATACATACACACACACATACAAAACATACATATATACAAAAGAAATTCAAAGGTTGGCTAATAATTCTGACTTCAAGTATATATACACACACACACACACACACACACACACACACACACACACACACACACACACACACACACACACACACACACACACACACACACACACACACAGACACAGACAGACACAGACACAAGTTGTTCTGAATAAAACAATTATTAGATTTATATATTTTTTCCTTATTCTCATTGTCTTTTGATAAACAAATTGTTCAATGGATCAGAAATAATTTATATTTATAGTTAAATAAAAAGCTCTTCTAATGTTATAATCATCTGATGAATTTAAAGCACTCTTGCTGTATAAACACACTCATTTCTTTCATAAAAATATTAACCCAAAACTTTGGAGGTGTAGTACGTCAAAATACAGAAATGACAATGATCAATGAGTCCAGGAACATATGGCAATTTACAGCCATAGAAAGGAAAATTTCGATCTACACTGACATGAGCATTTTACTAAATCTTTTGTTTTATATGCTAAAATGCAACACTATACTAAATGAGTTGTTTACCTTCACTAGAACTCCATCATTTCAGGTATCTTCTATCTTCCCCAAACACAACGGTTTCAACCCCGCACAAAAGCAGCAACACTATCCATCCATCTACAAAAGTGCCATCTGAGGCTTCAGTCGCATTAACAATCTGTCTGTTCTAACAGGTGTGAAGCCCAGAGCTCCTCCAGCACACAAACATGATACTAGCGCAATGATCTAGCCACGCACTGACGCCACATTCACGTCACACAATGTACAAAAACACAAACAGGGGCGATCACCCTTTCCCATGACTTGTTTGTTCTCTTCCAGTGACTCTAATATCAGGCCTTGATCTCCAGGGAGAGTGGCTTGTGTAAGAGTCCAGGCCCGCGGGCTCGTCTCCAGGGACTGACCAGGGAAAGGACAGCTGCTTACACTCCCTCCCTCCTACAATCCCCCTCTCATTGAGTCTCAGCCTATTGGATTGGTCAACACTGACCATCTGCCTTTGGGACGTCTATCTCTCTGTCGTCACACAGGCTGAACAGCTGCCTCCAGTCCTGCTCCTCTACCCATAATGCCTTAGGCAGCGGCGTGTGTTAGTGCTCAGAGAGCTAAGTGAATGATTAATGCAGCAGATTATTACTGCCGATAATGTCTGTTAAATATAGAAGAGCAAGGAATATATATTGTAATCTGAATATAATCAATCAATAAACAAATACAGATTATTGAAAACTAAAGTTGGAAATTCATTATCTAAACCTTGATGAACAGCGAAAGACGACTCGGCAGGATTCGACAAACAAATAAACCGAGAGTTTGCTTGCAGAGCCTGTAAAGGATTTGACACTGTTGTGTGTGTTAAGCGCACGAGAGCAAGGATTAGAAAAGCAAACCAAATCCTGCCAAAACAGCAAACCGTATTATCCAAACAGATTTGTGGGGAACAAAAGAGCTTTCTGTAGCCGTAAGAACTGGAGCAAAGTGTTGTGAGGGACAGAAAAACACTCACTAATGATGGCCATGAGCGAGTTGAAGTTGCCAATGTTGAAGCATTCTCGTGCCACGTCGATGAAGAACTCGATGACTCGAGCACGATGTTTCTTCTTGACTGGCTGTACGGGAAAACAAAGTAATGTTTAGGTACACCATAAAGTGGGATTTAGGACTCCAGATTTTAATGTTTATTGAATACCAACTACTTTTGTGATGTATAATCATTTGTAATCTACACTTTTTGTCCTTCAACAGTGCAAGTTATAGAAATATGTTTGAGCTTGCTATCAAAAGAAAGGATATTTTATGAATAAACAATGTTGGGCAAGCTACCTGAAAATGTAGTGAGCTAAGCTATTAGCTACTCTACTTAAAATGTAGCTTAATTGCACTAAAAGCTACCCCCTGGGAAATGTAGCAAGCCTAGCTAAAAACTACTTGGCAAGAGACATCTAAGCTGTTTTTGCAATTTTCATTTTGAAATCGAAGATTCAATCCAAGCCAATCATATCATAGTGATCAATAAAACTGTTGATGAAACATATGAGGCAGAATTGTTTAGTTCAATTATTTACTGCAAATAATATGTTATACCAAACAGAAACAAATTATAGTATAGCAAAAACATAAAAATCCAATAAACCAGGCGTTAAACATTTAAAATACTATGGTAATTTATAGTAAAGGGAAATATTTAGGAATAAGCATTATATTGTATATACATTTACAACTCTTCATTAATGAATTATAATAATGTTGTATCATTAGTAACTATGAACTAATAGTAATTACCATAGTATACTTTAGCCTTTACTACAGTAAACTGTATATATATATATATTATATATATAAAAAACACAAAATATAATATTTAAAAGTCTTTTTCTGTTTGAGTATATTTAATACTTTAGGAAAGACTAGATTTAATGCATTGCTGTAGCGAAGTCTAATTTTCAAGCCATTGTTTAAGTCTTTAGAATGGAACTGTACCATCTACAGTTGTGCGGATTAATATTTCTGAAATATTTTTCAAGGTTTTTCACAGAAAGGACATAAATCTGTAAATTTCCTGAGCGCAAACCTCTGAAAGGTCACGTATACTTTCTAGACCTGTAATTAAAATGACTAATTGCGCAACCCAACTTGTAATTTGCAGCAAGTTAAGTTGCTGGAAGAGTCACAGCAATAAAAGCGGATGATTACCATGCAGATCTCAGTCGCCACCAGGTAGCTGAGCCTGTTGAACCACTCCACGTAAGCCTCCAGGTTACTTGCTTTCTTGTGATCACTGAAGCAATTCTGCAAGAATTCAAATTTCAAAGATCAGTTTTACAATTACAACCAGACAGAGACATGACTTTAATACTTTCATTAGAAATGCACATTTTAGCTGGGCCATACTGCTCTATTAATACATTAGTATCAACCGTATCAGTGTTAATATCCTTATTATTTAAATAATGTAGAACAGATTACGATATTCAAGTATGCAACAAGTTGGATCTCAAATAAACAGGCTGTATGTCAATATCTAGCTTTCATCCTGTGTGGCATGAAATGAATCAAATGAGCTTGTTGTCTGTGGAGTGATCTCACAAAACTTCGCCTGCCTCTCTGATTTCCACATTTAGAACCAAGAACAAAGGTCTCCACAATGACTGATGATCTGCAACAATGCTCTTTCAATCAGAGAGCTCGTTTGCCCTGGAGACCCTCCACACTCACTGGGCCCTGTGCTATTATCTGTTTAGGGAATGTGCGCAGACATTGGGTCTGAAAGCTTAGGTCACTCTAACCCTTCATTCCTCGCATTCCTACGCTCTGACTGTGCTGTCCGTCACACAATACACGATCAACCCTACACCACCTTTGATGGACAACATCAGAGAGCCACGGTCGCGCACAGGGACCCTCTGGAGAGACGGTGACCAGAACAAAAGACAAAAATCGCACCAGTACTGCTTCGACATGGGCTGTTGCCTAGCAGCCAGACAGCAATGGGCATTACGAGGCAGGGCTGGGAAAACTTTTGGCGGGTTATTGTGAGAAACCAGTTGCTAGGCTTTGGCCACAAAAGGACAGTGTGTGGAACGCGAGGAGGGAAACTCGGACGCTGATAGATTAGGAGAGGAATGTGCTGTGAAAAAGGTGACACCACTTTGAACCCGAAGGTTAACGTAAACATTGCGTGTATTGATTTGGATATTTGTTGTTGTAAGTGCAAGAGATAACATTTGTGCCGAGTGTATTTTTAACTGCCAGTAAACAGGAAGAGAGTGTTACCTTGTCGTTATCAAGAGGGTCTTTCTGAACAAATGCCTGAACAAACTCCTCCGGTCCGATGTAGCTCAGTCTTTCCTGGAAAACAAACATGACATCAACGTCATCTTTGCATTTAGTCCAAATGGTCACCTTAAAAATAGCCCTAGAATATTGATTTAGTAAACATATCAGTCCAAACACAGGGTGAGGTGAGGAATGTGAGGTCGTGTAAACTGAGGAAGTTCCTCTCACCAGTTCAATGTGTGTGAGTTGTTGTGCCAGGGTGAAGGGGTCGTTGCAGATGGTCAGAATGTCTCTCTGGATGGACTGTGGTTTGGTCTTCAGCACAGTTAGTCTGTCCGTCACCGAGGAGTTGATCTTGGCCAGAGCCTCTTCATACTGGCTCAGTGTGGTGAGCTTACGGATCAGCGTTTGAGTCATCTGTTGCACCGCCTTACGATACAGCTGAAGACACACACAAGATCGTGATTTACAACCGTGCTTTTATTGACCAGAATTATAAGGTAATCATTCATATGTGAAGACTGACAACACAATGTGTCTCGCACTGATAAGAAAGCTGAGGAAATGTACAGAGTGTTTCGGCCCTGTAAACATTTAATGGATTTTCAGGCGTATAATAGCGCTTTCCTCATGATTGGTCAGCCGTGTCGTGGTTTAGCTCACAGGGTCTATCGTTCCAAGGCGAAGAGTATGTTACATAAACAGTTAAAGCAGGATTACGAAACAGCAGTGCTTCATTTATGTCCTTCAAAGGTTCACAAGGGTCCTGCATGCCTCCCATTTCCCCTCGTAACACAAGATGGCTTTGAGTGGAGTTATCTAATAATAAGAGCCTGACACAGTTCTGGACTTCTGTTGCATAAGTAGAGGACAGCAGCGGGTCATGCCCTGTTGCTCAACATCAGCCAGGCAAGAATCTACATCCTGCTGGACATCCAGTGGGCCTCAAGATCCCCCCAAAAAATCATTGTAAATATATATGAATTTTTCTCAAACTTACTCAAACAGAAGCCTCAAAAACGGTTTCGAGTGTAGATTTATTTGTATAACTTCAACTAATAACAATTTAACTAAATCCAGATACAGTAACGGCATAAAATAAATACCTGATGCAAGCTCTCATGGCTGCCAGTTAAAAAGCAATCACACACAAATGGCTACAACAAAAGCAACCAACCTTAAATAATTGGATAAATTCAACTATTGAGATCTAAACAATGAAAAAAAAAATTACTTCTGTAGTTAAATTTAAAGGAGGATATATTCCTGGGAAAATGGAGGAAATGGGTTGAATATATTTCAGTTAGAAAACCTGATTTTGTTGCTATAAACGAATAGAAGATGCTAAACTGATAGATAAATAAATGCTAATGTATGAATACGTATATGGTGATTGAGATATATATATAGATATATATATATATATATATATATATATATATATATATATATATATATATATATATATATATGTTTTTTTTTTTTTTTACACTGTATTCTGTGTTATCCCTATGTCTATAATGAAGGTGGTCATTTGAGATTATTCTGGAAGGAATTATATTATGACATGCGTTCTCACCCTGGATGTAAATAGTGCTTTAATTTTTATTATTTTCTTTAGTTTTTTATGCTATATTTGTTTTTATAATTTTACAAAATTTGAGTTCTATGTGGGCAACACGGTGGTGCAGGGGGTAGCATGATCGTCTCACAGCAAAGGTTGCTGATTTGAGGCCCAGCTGGGTCAGTTGGCATTTCTGTGTGGAGTTGCATGTTCTCCCAGTGTTTGCGTGGGTTTCCTCCGGGTGCTCCAGTTTCTCCCACAGTCCAAAGACATGCAGTACAGGTGAATTGGATGGGCTGAATTGGCTGTAGTGTTTGTGTGTGAATGCAGGAGTGTATGGGTGTTTCCCAGTGTTGGGTTGTGGCTGGAAGAGCATCCGCTGCGTAATATGTGCAGGAGAAGTTGGCGGTTCATTCCGCTGTGGCAACCCCTGTTTAATGAAGGGACTAAGCTAAAAAGAAAATGAATGAATGAATGAATGGAGTACTATGTATAGTTAGTACACCTCACAATAATGTATGCAAATTGTGTCACATTTAAATCTCTGTGTGTGAGCTTAAGTACCTTGAAACATTGTGTGATTGTACTCAATTGAGTGTAAACAATAAACATAAAATGTAAAAAATAATAAGTATTTAACTAAGAAACTATTTGAAAAGTACAGTCTTAAGGCTGTGAAAGGCATAAACCACTTTACAAATAAATATAAAGTGAGTCAAATAAATAGTCTGGTTTATTTATAACATGCTTTTCTATTCATATTGTAGTAAATCGATATAAAAATACATTTTATATATACGAATATCTTTTATAATTTATATTAACTACATAAAATAACAATAACTACAAGTGAATGTGACTAATATGATTAGAATCGTGAAGTTTACAATACATCTAATCACAATAACAACACAAAAGGAACAGTACTGCTGGAACTACATTAGAAAATTAACATTTTCATCAAGCAAACTATTGCCAGCCAAAATAGAACTCATCCTGCTTTAAAAACTCAAGAGTTTCAAGCAACATAAATGCAGTGAAATTCTACCACCAACATTATTGTGCACTGGTATACATGCTAATCTAGTTATATTGTTACAGTTCTTGGTGTGAAAAGGCCTTCGAGGTTTCCGTTTAACCATGCAGATAAAAAGCTAGCTGTTCAAATATTCTCCTGATTAAACGCAGGATGTTCAAAACATCTTTCGCTCCTTCCGGCCTTCTGTAATCCATTCTGATGCATAGAAAATAAAAAGTGGCCCATTAATCTCTTGTGCAGGAGGTCAGTGGCACATAAATCCATCTGTCTCGGAACAGCCTGCGTTCTTGTGCACTCCAGCACATTGTGTAGATGCAAGAACATTGACGATTTGAAGAGAGTGTGTGTGTGTGTGTGTTCAGAATGAGACGAGACCTTGCAGCACTTTAAAAGATCACAGAGCATCTTAATTCCCTCTACAAAAGTCCACCATATGTTGTCACAGAGGAGAGAAAGATTATTTTTAGCAGGAGGACTTGGCGATAACCGCTTGACATTTTGAGCACCAGATCAGACACAAGTCACTTGTTGTGGAAAAATAAGAAAGGTGCTTGTGTGCAGCCTACACATTTTTATCCCTGGCACAAGTGTGGGACAGCCGTCCAGCATGGCACAAGCTCAGAGTACAGATCAATCTGGCATGGACACACCACACACCCAGGTCAAGAGTGAACACTGGTCTACATTACTTTCCCAATGGACAGAATTTGGGCAAAAGGTGTCCAAACGTGCACCAAATGCCTGTGTCTGGAAATATACAACTGCGCCCTGCCTTTCCTATACAGAAGACCACATGACAATCCAAGCTGACCAGAAGCTCGAGGACAAACTGTGGTCTGGATACAGATGTTAAGGCATCTATTCTCAGCTCCCGCATTGAAAACAAGAGGATCTGTGAGGCAACTGCCAGTAAAAAGACTGAAAACAGCAGGTCAGCAAACTGTTGGAATGCTCATAAGGGCTGATGAGGTCCAGGAGAGGTCATAACATTAGAGTTCTGACTGGAAACCACCCCATAATGGTCTTGATATGATGTGCTGCAAGCACTGGAGAGCACATTTAAAAATACACCACATTTGTTTCAGATGGACTCATGTCTGGCTATAAATACATCTATTGTGTGGCTCTGACTGCTGTGAATCCCCATTCAGCCCTCTACTGTAACAGACACTCTCATTAACATCATTCACGTACGAGTACATGCCGTTCACATGGCGGAAAAAGCAGCGACTGAGTTGCATAATACAGACAACATATTGATGGTCTGACTGTGACTGAATGCATTCTTCATGATATGCTCGTCATGCATAGATGCACATCTACCAGGCGGCCATAACTCAAAACACTGATTTCATTTGTCTTGCATATGTAGCAAACGCAAAGATCTAAGAGACTTTGTTTATTATTGAATCAATCATAAAATAAAAAAGGATTGAAAGCTAAAGAAGTTTAAATCTAATGACTCTAAATCATGTGCAAAAATACCATTTCTACTTTAACTTGATTAAATACAATGCACACTTTTACGATCAGCAACACTGTTAGTAATAGCCAAGTATGTGTTTTTAAAAATATTAATTATTTTTATTATTAGACAACAAGTTTTTTGGCGAGCAACACAGCATTTTACAATCTGTATGTCAAAAATGCTAACGACACACTTAACATTGATGTATAGTAGAATACAACAGCAAACTACTTAAACTCATTTATCATCGTCCTTTAATGAAGTTTATTTATTATAAATTACTCATTATACAACATTTTAAAATTGAGATGCCCAAACTATTAATTTAATGTAACCTTTTATTTGTTTGTTATATTGTTAGGCTCCATTAAGTAAAATTTTTCAATTTAAATGCAGTAATATAGTTTAAAATGTATATACTGTCACACGACAGATAAAGGACAATGCAGAGACTTCGAGCAAATCAAGGCAAAGACAGATTCTGCTTGACTAATGTATTAAGCATTGAACTCAACTGTGTTATAAATGTGATTGTCTATGTTTTTATTTTGCAATAAGTTATCATTAAAAATGAATACTGCATTAGGTAATAGGATTTAAAGTATTTTTTTCTATTTATTTTTAAATATAATGAAATAAATTAGGAAATTACCCATGGCAGCTTTAATGTAAAATAGTTTATTATTTTATCTTCAGCCCATACCTCTCAATGATATTTGGCTTTTGACCCTTCGTACGAAAAAGTTTGGGCACCCCTGATTTAAGCTGTTTTGAATTTTATCACTGAAATCTCCAAATTTATACAAAACATTTAATTTTAAAAATGAAATCTACTCGTCATATTTTGATAATGCATTCATAAAACAGCAGTAAATTTTCACTTAAATACACTATCACTGATCCTTACACAGTTCTAGCTTTGCATGTAGTCTTTTGAGCGTACATGATATCTTATTAGTTTATCACCCCTTTTACTAGAATGAGTAGGCTGTAAAAATGTCCTCCATAAGCTAGTAGAGCAGAAGGTCATTGATCTATTAGGTCAGGTCAGGGTAATGCAGATCAATAGCCACACATGCGTTTACTACAAAGACACTGGAGTCCTGCTTGTCTTTTCAGATTAGTCAAACCTCATTTGTTTGAATCTGAAGTGTTGGCATCCTCCATCCTCCATATTCTAACTAGTGCTCTTCTTTAGTCATTACACTAATGCACTCCAACCATGTGAGATGACCAGTGCTAACTACAGAAAATCTATCATTTATTTACTGTACATTAACAAAATCAGGAATTTCTGGTCAGCGGTGGATGATACAAAAAAGCCCACAAGGACTTTTAAAGACAAAACTTGATGCAAGTATTTGGTTTTTTTCAAATTCAAGAGGAACTACTTTGCTCAGCTGACAGACAACAAAAGGATGGAACTGAAGTTAACCTGATGTAAATAAAAAATGAATTCTAATTTGCTTTGGACTTTTTTCCCCAAAGTTTCAAAAGAACTTGGCATAGATAACAAATGCTAGGGCCCAATCCCAATTCTACCCCTTAGCCCTTCGCCCTACCCCTTGTTTTGCGCGTTCACGTCAAGGGGTAGGGGTGTCCCAATTCTCTTTAGCTTGAAGGCGTAGGGCTAAGGGGAATCTTTGAACTAATATTTTTCAGGACCACACTCGAAACCAAGGGGTAAGAAAATTTCCCAGAATACACCAGCCACAGCTTCACCCGGAAGTAAGGAGATCCAGAAATTTGTATCTTTTGTCAATATTACGAATTTTACAACAAACAAGCGCATGTTTTAATATATTCATAACCGTGTTTGTGTTTTACCGCCATGCTTTTTAATAAATAAGCTAAAATAAAAACCGCTAAATTTCGCAATCTATAATCCATAATCCTAACTCCTGTACAGCAGTCCCACAATATTCTGTCACTCGATGACACTCGAATACTGTCAGAAACGTCTAGTGGCTGGGATTGAGCTTTTTACAGAGTCTGCTATAATGTTAATGTTGTTTTTGGTGTGTTTTCATTGATGAATATGACCACTGTGTAAATGCACAGTATAGTTACGATCTTATTGTCACATTAGATCGTTATGATAACATGATATATGCCTTCAGTGATTTCCTGAAGATAAATATCAAAAAAATAACACAACAGGAATAACTACAGCAGTCACGATCGTGTGATCTCATATGAAGCAAGAGATCACGATGACATCTGATGACGTGTGGAGGTGCTGTAGTGCTTTCCCAATTCTACAGGGTAAATTTTGAAGCCCTTCCCCTTCACCCTCGGTTGTAAGGGCCAAGGGGAAGGGTTAGGGGTACAAAAATAGAATTGGGATTGGGCCTTAATGTGATGAAAAAGTCCCTCTGAGGAAAAAATGCTAAACCAGAAGCACGGTAACATACGAGTCAGCGCTAATGGAACTATTTAAATGCAGCCCATAGAAAAGCACCAGGGAAGACAAAAGCAGATGAACAAAAGAGCTTTCTTCTCTTCCCTCTTGTCAGAGCGCTTTAGGACTAAAGAAATCTCACTCCCCCACTGCCCAGGTGTTGACACTCTTCTCACCCAGTGTGTGACATTTTACGTCTTAACTAGTTGAATGTTAAAGAACCAAGCTAAGGCTTATGCAAAAATATTTTGCCCGGTCTATGCTAATAGTGGCACAAAGGCCATAAAGAAACGCTAATGTCTTTGTCTGCAAGCGCTCACACCTTCAGGTGACTAATATTTTAAAACATTGTAGGCCTTTAGCTGACATTTCCTCAAAAATAAAAAGTTCATTGTTTCAGCTGAAACGATCGTCAGATACTTGGAAAGAAAAGACTTACATCCTCCCCATTGCTCAGACGATGTGTTAGTTCCTTCAGGCTCTTCATCATCCTCTCATCCCTGAAGTCATAAGGGAACGTCTCCGTCCACTCAGTCAGCAACTGCAGGATCTTGGGAGCAATTTTCCTGACTCTTGCCTACAAAAAGAGTGGAAAAGAACAGCGTAATTACAAACGGTTTCACCCTGATACTTGACACTTGGTGTAGAGTCAAGTTTGTACCTTGTCTGCCTGAGGATCACTGAGTCTCTGCTGGTCCACACACAAATGGCACACTTTGGACATCAGCTCAAATGGGTGAAGAAAGAGACGGGAGCTAAGCAGGAATGTGAAGATGTATGTCCTCTGTGAATCAAAAATAAGATACTAATCAGATGAAAATGAAAGCGCTGATTAGCTACTGTTATATTTCAAGACAATATATCTGGTTAGCTTAATTTAAATGTTTAGGCCTAATGGCAAGATTATTTTTAATGGTTTTATATCATGATCACTTCGGCTGCCTTTATGTGATCCCAAATATGACAAACAAAACAGCTATACAATGCTTTTATTTATTTACTCAATTGAAAAACTTATTTATTTATTAAATATAATAACTTTACTTTGAATTTTGATTAAAATGTCATTGAATAAATGATTTTAAATTATGATACCCCAAATTTTGGATGTGTGCATTAAGTTGAAATCAGAATTATTATATTAATTATTATTATTTTTTTTTTTTATTATTATTTAAATATTTCCAAAATGATGTTTAACAGAACAAGGAAATTTTCACAGTATGTCTGATAATATTATTTCTTCTGGAGAAAGTCTTATTTTTTTTATTTCGGCTAGAATAAAAGCAGTTTTAAATTTTGTAAACACCATTTTAAGGTCAAAATTATTAGCCCCTTTAAGCTATCTATTGTTTTCCAATAGTTTACAGAACAAACCATCGTTATACAATAACTTGCCTAATTACCCTAACCTGCCTAGTTAACCTAATTAACCTAGTTAAGCCTTTAAATGTCACTTTAAGCTGTATAGAAGTGTCTTGAAAAATATATAGTCAAATATTATTTACTGTCATCGTGGCAAAGATAAAATAAATCAGTTATTAGAAATGAGTTATTAAAACTATTATGTCGAGAAATGTGTTAAAATCTTCTCTCCGTTAAACAGAAATTGGGGAAAAAATAAACAGGGGGGCTAATAGTTCTGACTTCAACTGTACTACTGTAGCAGAACTAGGAATGTTTAAATGTGTTTGATGGTTAAATTTTTTTGACAAACTCCAAACTAAAAACCAATATCTGAATCAGGCTGAATATTTACATATACTCACATCTGGATAGTACGCCACTGTAGGAACCAAGTGCTCAATAAGAGCCTCCAAGGACCCAGATATCAGGTTGTTGTCATGGTAATACAAGCCTTCATAGTCCTCTTCCTTGGCCTTATAGAGATTCTTGTTGTATCCATTGGATCCATACATCACTGGAAAGGGTGGCGTCTGAGGCATTTTGTCCTTTTGAGATAATAAAGAAAGGCAGGTCAGATGAGCCTCAGATAAACACAAATGGAAAACATACACTGATGTATACCAAGAACTATTTCATTAATGCCAAGCCTCGGCCCTCCTCAGAAAACAGTTTACCTTTGCGTAAAACGCAAGGTCCCCAGTATCATTACAGGAGGCTGAGTGGAAAATTACTCCTCCTCGGATGGACGACTCACAGAGATTAATATGTCGTGATTAATCTCAATGTGCAAACACCTTCCATGATTGAGCCTGTGAAAACTTGAGTTTAATCTCCATTCTGTGAAAATTTCAGACTCACGCTTGCTGGCTCTAATCCACCAAGATATCAGCTGAATGTACCGCTGGCGGATTTCACTCACAAACACCAACAAATTAATCTTCATGGTGCTTTTACCTCACGTGGATGTAGAAAACAGAGGCTCTTTTAACCACAGTCTGACACAAAAAAACAGAATGACCTATGAGTCTAGCGCTTCTGAAAACAAGGATCCTTATTTTCTTCTCAAAACGTGGCCCATTACAGATGAGTCCTATGAGTCGGTCAGCATTAGCTTGAGGTGATAAACAACCAAATGCAGCTTTTCACCCACACAAAGAGTTCTGGCTCACGTTGCCTCCCTCCCTCCCTCTCACATCTCCAAGGCTCTCGTGGAATAGCAGAAAGTCAATGCATCACCTTATCACGCGGGCGGCTCTATCACGCCAGCACGAGCTTCTGTGCCATTTCGGAGCTCAGTCCGTGACTTTAAGCGAGATTCCTGGACATGGAGCACATGGGCCCCTCAATGGAGGCATTCACAGCTACGGCACGAGGCGTCAAGGGACATCCTGAACAATGTGAAGCCCCAATGGCCGCCTGCCTATTCAGCCTTGCAGGCATTTGTGTGCCAGAATCGGACTGAAGTCCTGTGCATAGGGAGGAGGTGCTATACGATGAAAGATATGCTCACTGCACAGCCCCCCCAAGAAGACCCCCTTCATAAAACCATAGACATTAGCATCAAAATGGAGCCCCAAAAGGGTCAAAGCAGCAAACTCCCCCTGCGCATCTGCTTTACCATGTGTTATACCATCTGAGAAAGTCAATGAAATGAAAAGGAAGGCCAAAATGTTGTCAAGAGTGACTTCGTGCTCATCACCAGAAATTGACAATTTGTCAAGTCCTTCATGAATGATGCCTTTGGGAACCACATTCAGTTTAAGTCCGTCTCACATTCTATATGGGTACTTGTTAAAACTTTAAGAAAGTCATTTTTGACCATCCAGTGTTGACTCGAGTCCAATTTGTCTCATCATATGGGCAAAAAACTGGATCCCCTGCGCATCTGCCCATGCAACCTTATTAGTGAAGCCCTCGGGCTGTAATGCAAATCTGCTCAAACTGCAACAGAAAAAGTCAAAGCCCTTTTAAACTCAGTAGACACACCAGCTGCAGCTCGACTGAATATTGTGAGGGAATAAAACAAAGCCGAAGCTGATGAGTAGCAGGGAATCTGGATTTGTTTACTTTTTGGTTGCGAGTGTCAAGTATGGCCGGCCACATGTCTTCAACCCTCTCCTGCTTAAACAAACACTAAACACAGTCTTCACAACAGAGGCTGTAAAGCACACAAGTAAACAAAAGGTCCTAGCTTTCACACAGTTACTGCACTGTTTTTGTTAGAGCTTTTATTTAGCCTACGTACAACATTTGGCTGCATTTTAGTTATGACTGTCAGAAAGCTGAAAACATCCAGTCCCACCCACATGTTGACTGTAGAGTTGATTACCCTGTCTCTAGTTCACAACAGCTTCCTCAAGCATAAAGTAACTTTAAACAAGATAAATAAACTGTCTGACCTTCTGGGCTCCCACATCTTTTTGAACAATTTCTTTACAAGTTTTATCCTTTCACTGGACAGTATTGAGATTGTGCTTACAATATTGAAAACAATTATAAACATTATTTACTTTTTACTAAGAATATTAGATTATAAATACATTTTCATGGAACTCTTGATTTCAAAACACTATTTTTTTATATATTTACCAGCTTCCCTTGACCACAATACACTGTCTGAAGCAAAAAAACTAAAGGTTAAATTGGTAAAACACAGTGTTCTGGACTGTTTTTAAGGAGCTGTAAAATTGTTTTGGCAGTCCTTTCCTCAAAGGTCACTTCATCCTGAATTCAGAAACAACCAAGGATCTCTAGAAATAGAAAAGACTTATCACTGCTGTGATGGCAAGAAAAATCTTTCCACTCACATTCCACTAAAAGATTTAAACAAGTAATGTCAGCCATATTCAGTTTTGTGTGGATCACAACAAACAGAGATCATAGTATTGACAAATTAGTTTAAAACAATGTAATAAACATCCAGGAATGTGGAAAAGAACTGCTGTTATACCGCAGTGTGACAACATTGTTTGATAAATCAATTGATAAATTCATCAACAGGCTCAAATTAAGGATTCTGCCAAAATAGGTTACATGTTAGCCTTGGGAAATGAGCAGGTGTGTGTTCGAGACGGAGGGGGAAGGGAGCTATAGCTTCACTAAAACTACTCAAGTGTGTTTGAGTAAATAAAGGGCTTGGCTGGCTGTACAGACTGGTGGGGCACAGCGCCCTTACCACTGTAAAAGCACTTTGAGCTACCTGTGATGCCTATCACAGGGGCAAAGTCCAGCCTAACACAGATCAGGCAAAGGCCTAACACAGATCAGTATTTCAGGAAACGCTAATACAAAATTCAGTCAACAAGAAAATTCTCTCACTTCACTCATTCAAGTACAATCAAAGGCTACTTATTTATAACAACACAGACTAATCAAATAGATAAAGGCAAATTATTTGATAGAGGGAAGAAACAAATGGGTAATGACCATCTTGAACAAACGGAATTATTCAGCAGCAATCCTGCAGTTCCCAAACCAACCACTAGACCACTACTACAAACACTACAAACCAACATAAAGCTGCAGTCTTAATTCTGCAGCACATACCATTTGTTTAGTAAACACCATGAACGCTATATTATTGATCAGTTTTATGTTTTATTTAAATGATTTTCCACACAATCACCACTGGGTCTTTAAGGTTAGGAATCATAATAAATGTTGTTCAGCCAAAAAATGAAAATGTACTCACTATTTACTCAAGTGGTTCTAAACCATTTTGATTTTCTTAATTCTGTTAAACACAGAAAAGATGATATTTCTGAAGTTAGCTGAAAATGGATTCTATGGAAGCTAATGGCTAAAGGTTCCCAAAATGTTCCGAAACATTTCCTTTTGTGTTTAACAGAATAAATGATCTCATAAAAGTTTGAAACAAGTAAAGGGTGGGTAAAAGTTGACACAATTTTTAGTTGAACTATCCCTTTAAATCTCCCTTGAGATATTTAGCTCTCAATGACAGAAGAACCTTACCCGAAGTGCCACGAAACTATTCTGAAGTAATTAATAAGATATTTTAACAATACAAGCATATAGTACAACAGTACACATGGCAAAATCGAATAACGCAAGCAAACCATCAAATTATATCAATGGAATCCATCTAACCAATAAATAGAGCAGTAATAACTCAAGATTACAATAAATAATAAAAAATGTATAAAACTAATATATATATATACACATAAATATACACACACACATATATACACATACACACACAAACACACACATATATATATATATATACACATATATATATATATATATATATATATATATATATATATATATATATATATATATATATATATATATATATATATATATAGGTATGTATGTATGTATGTATGTATGTATGTATGTAAATAAACACTACACATTTCTGGCACATCAGCCTGTTTGAAAAATCAATCAAGACCACCAGCACACTAAAACCAGATTATATTCTCCATCTAGATCAATTGTCACAGCATATGAAAAAGCCTCTAAGTGTGATCTGAAATTTTCTTCTAAAATTAACATTTTTCAATCTCAGCCTCCTGCATTTATGTTGAGTTATTTTTCTCTAAAGGCAATGAAAAGGACCTATCCATCGCCATAACCGTGAAATCATTGATTGAACCTACAAATGAGCCTGAGAAAAACGTAAATTTTAGAAGAAACATTTAGACAGCACGTAGAGGCTTTTGCATATGAACTCTTTAAACACTCGTATTTCGTTTCTAAGCAAGTACATGGATGGCGTAATGTATTGACCGACAAACGCATAACTGCTCATAAATAACGTGGAAGAAAAATGAAACGCGTGCAAATACAGACGCATCTCGAAAGCGACAATCGAGCTCTTGTGAAGTGAAATATCATTCAGTATCTCTTGAGTTTCTCACCTCGAAACGGAGCGAGACTCCGCTGTAGATCAGCAGCCCTGCAGAAGTTTGGCGTTGAATGGCTGCGCAAGATGAACCTCCGGACGTATTATCACACACTTAAGAAAAACTGATTCTCAAAACAAACAAGACTAAAAACAAGTGTTAAACCACGCTGCGTATTCCAAGATCATACGGATACGGACTGTGACAATGAAGCACATGATCCTTATAAATAAATCCAGGAAGTGCTCGCGACGCGAATTTCACTCTCCATCTCCAGCAAGTGTGCGGATCCACTGAGCGCGCGAATAGTAAAAGATAGTGGGCTGGGCTGTCGGATGAGTGTCAGCCAATCAGCGGACAGCACAGAACGCCCGCGTGCATGTGAGCGCGTACCCACTGGGCAAAACATGCGAACGAAAACATGAGGAGAAATTTATTTAAAACAAGAAAGGGAGAACCGAAAGAAGAAATTAAATGCCTTTTCTCGGCGAAATCATCTGGAGAAAAACTTTCTGTAACTAACTGGTTACTTTACTTGGAAGTTTTATCCTGAAAGACTAATTTTAATTTGAATTCATAACAAATGAGTCTATCTTACTAATTTACAACAATCTAACGTACTAACTTGCCACGAACTGTACATACATGAATGCATTGGAAAATCATTGTTAATCTGTTTTAGCGTCTATCTGTTCTGCGTCTAATCTATGTGATAAATACATAGATTATCACATAGATTATCTATATAACCACCTTGTAGAACAGAATATTTTATTGCTGTTGTTTTGTAAACAACAACATCAAAAACACATAATTTAGCATCCCACATGGTTTTAGCACATAGATAGACAAACAGATGAAAATAAAATAAGACAATAGTCCAGAAGGTGATCTCTCATTGTCTTGTTTTTGTGTTTAGTTAATCTGTTATTTAGCCTACTGATAGTGTCTGTGTAAGAAACAGTTTTTGACTGATAATGAGCAACCTTCACCCAGATACTGCAGTGAATACCTTTAACAGTTCACAGAGAGGTTTTCTTTCTCTCCCTGCAGGTCAAGGGGCCAAGAGGTCACCATCACCCATCTCACCTACACGAGGTGTGTTAACTGAGCTTCAGTAGCAACAACAACGGCACAGATCAGACTTTAACTGACAGAACAAATAGATTGATCAGTTACATTTACAGCTGAAACTAAAACAAATTGTAGCATGCTACATAAGATTTTCTGAAAACATACTTATTAAAAATATGAATTTTAACAATCGTAAGGTGAAACTAGCTACACTGCAAAAAAATATATGATCAATTAGTCCTGACAGCAAATGTTTTTAGTTCATTGTAACTTATTAAACTAAATAATCACGTTCTAACTTAATTTGAAAAGTTATGCAAGCTGTTTTAAGTCAGTTTAACATAGTATAGGTTCAAGGAACTCAAAAGGTTATTTTTTCAGCTTAAAAATTTAAGACAACCAGAATTTTTTACAGTGCAGTATTACTATGGAAGTCAATGCCTACTAGTTTACAACATTCTTCAAAACATCTTTGTTGTGTATAACTCATAAATGTTTTTAACAACTGGAGATAATAATAATAATAAGGATAGAACTTTATTTTATGGGTGAGCTATCCCTTTAAGAAAAAGCAGAATATAGTGATTTAACTTTTTAAAGACATCATGAATCATTTCTCAAATCTCCATCACAAAAGACTTTTCAAAATGGGTGTGAAAATGAAGATGTTTCCTGATGCCTTTGACAAACAGCCTGAATAACATCTGAAAATAGGAAGCATTATGCTTGAAAATAACCGTTCGCAGATTTCACATCTTGACTAACACCTCCACAATGGGCCCACAGTTATATAACCTCTGTGTATTGAAAGTCATTGTTCATTGTGAAGTGTTGAATTGTGGAGGTGTCTGTAAAGATGTGAAGGGCTAAGAGTTCAGCTCTATGCAAAAGTTAATGTTAACAGCAAAAAAAAAAAAAAAAAAAGTTGAAGAGAAACAGCTACAAGTCAATTCAGCATGCTAAATACACATCCCATCTGTGGTTAGTCAGCACAGACGGTCTGGCACAGCATTTCTTCTCCTCCAGAGGTATTCACACCTTTGTTTTGCAGTGATGGGACATTATGCATGTTAAAAGTGAGAAATGGCATGAATAATTTAGATCTTTGAAATGCTTCAAAAGAACAGCTGATTGTGCCTATACGGTTACATTTTAATTACTGGTTTCTAAAACATAAAAATGCAATTGGTTGATGTTGATGAAACATGTTAATGTTCCAAGTAAATTAAAATCTGACACATTTTATCACTTGATTTAACAAAGCAAGTCTTGTAGAACTCAAAAATGTGTAAGTTCTCAAATCGGGCTGCTGAACTTCAGTCATATCCATTCCGTGAAAACAACTGTACTAGCGGCTGACAGAGGTGATTAGGCACTGAACAATGTAGTTAGATATAGTTAACCAAAGTGTTAGAAGCCATAATATACCATATGGGTGTTCATGATAAATCTCCATTACATGAGGGCAAGGAGGTCACAATGATAATGATAATAATGATGAGGTATGATAACCTTGGATAAAAATATCACGGTTTCACAGTATTGTGATTACTGCTCTAAAATATATTCTTTTTAAATGTCTAGGTAAAAAACAAAAAGTTTTTCCCCCTTTAACACAATATAGTCTATTTTGAGAAACTTTTGTAATATTTTGGAGCAGTAAACATGTCAGGCTACTTCTGCTGTCTCCATAAGTTTCAAAAACACAGATTTCTTTACCATTTAAAATGGCATCTTTGGATATTTTTCTGCTGGAGATACTGTTGTTTAAAAAAAACAAATAATAAAATAAAAATTTTTACACATACCTTGGGAATGGTTTTACAGAAAATTTTGACGGTTTTAAAACCTGGACTTTTCCAAACCGAGGTATACTTTGAAAACGGTTATCGCCCCATGCCTAGATGTGAAAATATATATAGAGATATTTAGATAATATATAGGTATTTTCACAGCAAGAACGTCGCTGGTTCAAGCCCCGGCTGGGTCAGTAGGCATTTCTGTGTTGAGTTTGCATGTTCTCCCTGTGTTGGTGTGGGTTTTCTCCAGGAGCTCTGATGTCACTCACAATCCAAAGACATGTGCTATAGGTGTATTGAATAAACTAAATTGGCTGTAGTGTATGTTTGTGAATGTGAGAGTGTATGGGTGTTTCCTAGTACTGGGTTGCAGCTGGAAGAGCATCCGTTGTGTAAAACATATGCTGGATAAGTTGGCGGTTCATTCCAATGTGGCGACCCATGAACAATAAAGGGACTAAGCCTAAAAGAAAATGAATGAATTAATGAATGTTCTTCACAATATGAAAATGGTTCTTTTCAATGGTCTATTTTATTTATTATTTGTAAGTATGTAGGGCATGAGCTAAAATTGTCATCTTAAAGGCATAGTTCACCCAAAGACGTACTCACTGTTTACTCACCCTTGACATAGATGATTAGCCACTGTGTTAAAAACAACAAAGTAGTAAGATATAGTTAACCTAAGTGTTAAAAGCCATAATATACCATGTTCATGTTAAATCCCCTTGAGGGCAAGGAGGTCCCAATCAGCTTTTGATCTCTGGTGTGTCGCTCTGTTATCATGTTGTTTAATAGCTTGTTCATTTTACATGTCCATTCATTAAAATAATTTACAATACTCCATATATCAATTTTAAGAGCTACCATTATACCAGATTGAGTTTAAGTTTACTTTAACAAGTAAAAAGTGTCAGACGAAGACCTTCTGTACCACTGTAAGCCAATCCGACCTCGTCCAGACATACTGATATTTAACTCAAGGCTGGCTTACATCATGTATGAATTCTGACCCAAATATTTTATGTAAGCCTGTAGAAACCCCCCACCAGATTTCATTCCAACAAATCAGTCTCCAGGTCCTGCTTAGCTCTGCACTGAACACAGATCAGCTTTCCTCAACCAAATATTTACCTTTACTATAATTGGGAAAAACCATAAGTCTGGCCTCAAATCAGAAATAATGGGTGGCAACCAATTCCAGATAAAGGGCAAAAGTAGGTCGCTACAGTCTACTTCTCCTTTACTCAATCATTCTTCATATACTCTCATTAGCCACTCACGTTACGTCAAAAGATCACATGCGTGGAAAAGTCAAAGCATGGAAACCAATGTGACTCAAGGTTCAGAATTAGCTTCCGAATGAGGAACAACACACATGTGTGGTGCTTTCTGACATTTAGTGTGCTATCAAAAAACTTTTTGTTAAAAAAATGTGACTCTGAATAGTTCATGAACGAATAATTCTCAACCCCTTTCTTATAAACTTGATACTAATTTTGATTCCTAACTCCTGATACTCAAACATAATTCTGAAAACATGAAAAATAATTACAATAGTGCCCTCTTAAAGATACAGATGATTTACTTGCATTAATGGTTCTATGAAGAAACTTTAAGATCCAAGGAATCAATCTTGTCATTATAAAAAAATGTTGAGTACAACATGTTCATGTACAACATGAACATATGAAAATAGTTCTTTACAATATGAACATGGTTCTTCTAAAACCATTGAATAAATGGTGTGTAGGACGTGAGCTAAAATTGTCATCTTAAAGTGATGGTTCACACAAAAATGAAAATTTACTCACTATTTACTCACCATCAAGTGGTTCCAAACATTAATGAGTTTCTTTATTCTGTTAAACACAAACGATATTTTGAAGAGAGCTGAAAATCTGTAACCATGTATACTTTAATAATTACATCCATGGGAAAAACAAAAATATGGAAGTCAATGTCTACAGATTTCCAGCTTTTTTTCCAAAGTATTTGTTTTGTGTTCAACAGAAGAAAGTAACTCAACAGGTTTGAAACAAGTAAAGGGAGAGTAAATGATGACAGAATTATAATTTTTGAGTGAACTATCTATAAGTTGCATAGTTCATAATTAATATATGTCCTACTCTGGGTGTTGAACTTTTTAGTGATCTTTTTCTTTTTAGAAAGATTAATACAAAACCTCTTACCTTTTCTTTGAAGCCCAGCCACTTAATTCCAGAGCTTTACCTAACATTTACAAAACATGCTGAGATAGGCACAATCAATTTTACTGAAAGTCCATTTAGACTTCTTCACAAACATACCAGAGAAACCCCGACTGGGGAAAAAACCTTCCCAGTCAATTTCGCTCTATGGGTTTTACATTAGCTCTGCAAATGCAGACCACACAAGTGGACCCTTAAAAACACAAGACAGGTATAGTCAAATACGACATAATGATCAAAACCATATGGAATTATGTTAGCCAAGAGTGTATATATACATTTCCAGAGTAATGTCTGAAGCAGTTTTCAGTTGGCCTAGTTCGCTATATGCGTGAGCCTGCAGGAGAACGCCTTTATATCCCTGCCTGACAAAATCACTCACATCCCAGAAACCAAAAAATAGGGCATCTCTGACTGCGGGATGTGACTTTTGAGAAACCTTGATGTGAAGTTCAGTCGATCCTCCTTCTAAACACACTCAAAAACAACTGAAATTCAGCCTCGGAGATTTGCGTTTCTTCTAAGGTGACCTCAGCGCTGAAGACTTTTCATTAGGATCACTGTGGCAGATAATAACCCATTGAACTCAATTCTGAAGGTCACAGATCTGGCCTCTCCCCCGCTCTCTAGAACAACAGATGCCACATGATACAACATGTCACAGATGGAGCAGATAAGATCAAAGGACAGGTGTAACATCGACTCGGTTGAGAGAATCAGCCCCACATTACTAATAGAAAACACTTTTATCATTAGCCATCTTCCCATCCACCCCTTTTTTATGCAAATTTTGGGATATGCTGATTCAAAATGCCAATATCCACATAAATGTATGAACTATGTAATATTTTCATAATTTTATATTAATTAATTTATTTTTTAATCTGATAACAAGACATGCTGATAAACTATCATTGAGACATATTTACTAAATCAATTACATAGCAAATTACTTCAGCAAAAAAAATAAATAAATAACTAATGTGCCTCAACAAATGATCTGACCAAATCACAATCACATCAACATCTCATCTCATATGTTGTTTGAAATGTCATCAAAACAATTATTGTAGAATTAAATATGGAATAATAACCACCCAGAAATATCTGTCCAATTAGGTACACCTGTCCAACTGCTTGTTAAGGCAAATTTCTAAACAGCCAATCACATGGCAGCAACTCAATTTATTTAGGCATGTAGACATGGTCAAGATGATCTGCTGCAGTTCAAGCCAAGCATCAGAATGGGGTCGAAAAGGGGATTTCAAGTCAAAAGTTACTTTGAACATGGCATGGTTGTTGGTGCAAGAACGGCTGGTCTGAGTATTCCAGAAACTGCTGATCTACTGGGATTTTTATGCACAACCATCTCTAGGGTTTACAGAGAATGGTCTGAAAAAGAGAAAATATCCAGTGAGTGGCAGTTCTGTTGGTACAAATACCTTGTTGATGCCAGAGGTCAGAGGAGAATGGCCAGACTAGTTCGAGCCAAGCCGAAAGGCAACAGTAACTTAAGTAACCACTCGTTACAACCGAGGTATGCAGAAGAGCATCTCTGAACACTCAACACGTCTAACCGTGGATGGGCTACAGCAGCACAACACCACACCAGGTGCCACTCTTAACTAAGAACAGGAAACTGAGGCTACAATTCACACAGGTTGACCAAAATTGGACAATAGAAAATTAAAAAAACATTGCCTGGTCTGATGAGTCTCAATTTCTGCTGCGACAATTGGATGGTAGGGTCAGAATTTGGCATCATGAAAGCATGGATCCATCCTACATTGTATTAACGGTTCAGGCTGCTGTGGTGGTGTAATAGTGTAGGGGATATTTTCTTGGCACACTTTGGGTCTATTAGTACCAATTCAGCATCGTGTCAACGCCACAGCCTACCTGAGTATTGTTGCTGACCATGTTCATCTCTTTATGACCACAGTGCGCCCATCTTCTGATGGCTATTTTTCAGAAGGAGAACGAGCCATGTTAAATCATGGATGCAAATCATCTCAGACTGGTTTCTTGAACATGACAAAGAGTTCACTGTACTCAAACGGCCTCCACAGTCACTATATCTCAATCCAATAGAGTACCTTTGGGATGTGGTGGAACGGGAAATTTGCATCATGGATGTGCAGCCAACAAATCTGCAGCAACTGCATGCTGCTATCATGTCAATATGGACTAAATCTCTCCTTGTTGAATCTATGCCACAAAGGATTAAGGCAGCTCTGAAGGCAAAAGGGGGTCCAACCCAGTACTAGTAAGGTGTACATAATAAAGTGGCCGGTAAGTGTATAATTCCATTGAGTTACAAATTAATTGTTAGCATTACAGCTCTGGTATGCAATATTTTCTGATACTTTTACATAATGACAATTAAACAAATATTTTTTATAAAATTGATATGAAACTGTAATGCAGTTTTAAACCTGCTATAGAAATACTTCAGCTTTGCGTTTCCCTAAAAATAAGTTTTAGAACATTCATCAGTCAATCAGAATCAAGCATTCAGCTCCTCCTTTTGTATATTACAGCATGTATTTTAACGCATATACATACAGTACACAAACACAATCCTCTTGGCTCAGCAGGTGTGTGGGAGACTGACTGGCAGGGAAACGAACAGGAAACCTGAAAATACATCATGCTCGTTGACTCCTACATAAACCCTAGGCCAAACATGATCTGCTGTCCATGTTTCTCAGGGGTAAACACAATCCTATGACGAAGGCTCAGACTCACCTGTATACAAATAATAAAATACACATAACTGGATTATACCATACAGCACACACTATATTGTTTATTCAGCAGGGATGTTTACACTACTTGGATGCAATCCATGAATTATGCAACATTTTTTTACCAGATCTGACACATAACAGCATTAACAGCTCAAAGCAATCACAATACTGACCAGCTTTACATTTATAAGCTCTAAACTACACATAAAGTCATATATGTTGTGTGCTTTATTCTTTCTGTTCCCATCTAGCTGCTACAGTGAGTACTTTGTTAAGTCAGTCTGAGGGCAAAGGACTGTCTTGTGTCCATCTGTGACTTGGACGTCTGAAGGATCGCTGACATTTTAATTATCTTTGACTGGGGGAAGAGATGGAAGGCCTCGGTCTGGGAAAAAACTGCCTACAAAAGAGGATGGGTTATAAAACTCTATAAATGAGGGGCATATGACATGACCTATGTAGATGTACACATGATGTCCAAAGAGAAATGAGGAAAAAACAAAGATTTATAATCTTATTAAATTTAAAGGGTAAAATGCAGGGATTTATGAAAATTAACACTGAATATTAAAACAAAGCAAAGCTTAAAAAAGAAAAGGAAAAATGTGAAGAAGATAATAGAACTATAGTAGTTCTACAACAAAACAAAAAACTAAATAAATGTAATAAAAAAACACAATTTAAAATTGAAAATACAGTTAAAATAATATAAATGTGAAACGTTTAGAATCATAATATTAAAAGTACAATAAATATAGTCAAATTAAGCAAGATATAGAGTTCAATAAAATAAAATGCAATAAAATCAAATAAAATAAATGCAACAAAATGAAATAATTTTTTTAAAATAAAATGGAATAAAATAAAATGCAATAAAATCAAATAAAATAAATGCAACAAAATGAAACAAAAAAATAAAAAATAAAAAATGCAATAAAATAAAATGGAATAAAATAAAATGCAATAAAATCTGATAAAATAAATGCAACAAAATGAAATAAAAAAATGTCAAATAAAAACTGCAATAAAATAAAAATAAAATGCAATAATAAAAAATAAAATGCAATAAAATAAAAAAATGCAATAAAATAAAAAATAAAATGCAATAAATTAAAATAAAATAAAATGGAATAATAAAAATAAAATGCAACAAAATAATAAATAAACTGCAATATAATAAAAAATAAAATAAAATAAAATAAAAAATATAATGCAATAAAAATTAAATGCAATAAAATAAAAAATGCAATAAAATGAAATAAAATAAAATGCAATAAAATAAAAAAATAAAATGCAATGCAATAAAATAAAATACAATAAAATGCAATAAAATAAAATGCAATAAAATAAAAAATGCAATGCAATGCAATAAAATAAAATAAAATGCAATAATAAAAATTATGCAATGCAATGCAATAAAATTAAATAAAATGCAATAATAAAAATTATGCAATAAAATAAAATAAAATAAAATAAAATAAAATAAAATAAACAGGCATAAATGTAAAGACCTACATAAAGTCACAGATTGAGCATTCCGGAGAGCTATGAACTTTTGGGAGGGGTCCTAAAACATATGAGACTGAGCGAGCAGCTGGAAGACATTGCATGTGTGCCTGTGTAGTGACATTAATGTATGGGGGGAAGGTTAGGAAATGGAGGAAACTAGAAGACAACACCCAGACAAACTCCCTGTGACCCACATACTCTGCCTTTTCCTCCCCCGTCTCCAGTCCACCCTCTGGGCAGAGACATTCCACCCCCCAACCCCCTGTCAAAACAAACACAAAGACCACCTGAGGAAAAGGAATTGTTTTGTCACATTTTCGAGAATCTATTCAGGAGCCACATTGCTCCCATGCTTACATATTAAAGTCAAACATGAGAAATCAATGAGCTGTGGATAAGTATTAAAGTGAGCAACAATTGTTAGTGATGTACCCTTTATTGAACAAACCTTCAACATTTTGATTCATAAGATTTCAATATATAATGTCAGGAGTTACAGGTATTAATTCAGTTTTCACGTATTTTTTATTTATTATTATTATTTACCAAAAAAGTGCTGATAGTTGATGATTTCCCTTTTATTAATCACCATTTTATGATCACAGTTTTAGCTATATTTTTTCAATGTTCTACTTAAGAAAAATGTATACCTACATCTTGATAGCCTGAGGGTGAATAAATTAGCAGTAAATTATGATAATTAGGTGGACTATATAAGCTAATATTATGCTTGAGAAATAGCAGTAAGCAATATTCCTGACTGTATTTCTCATAATACACTACCTGACAAAAGTCTTGTCACCTATCCAAGTTTTAGGAACAACAAATAATAAGTTGACTTCCAGTTGATTATTTGGTTTTGGAAGTGGCTTAAATGAAAGGCAAAGGCCTCTAGATTACGATTGTTTTACCAAAATAAAATTTGATCATGCCTTGATTTTTAATTATTTAATCAGAGTCTTGTCAGTTAACAGAAATACCGTACAGTATAGAATATTAAGTCATGGTGCGGCGGAAAAGGAATTAATATTGTGTATGACTCCCAGGAGCTTGGACGACTGCATCCATACATCTCTGCAATGGCTCAAATAACTTATTAATAAAGTCATCTGGAATGGCAAAGAAAGTGTTCTTGCAGGACTCCTAAGTTTATCAAGATTCTTTGGATTCATCTTCAATGTCTCCTCCATCTTACCCCAGATATGCTCAATAATGTTCATGTCTGCTGATTGGGCTGGCCAATCCTGGAGCACCTTGACCTTCTTTGCTTTCAGGAACTTTGATGTGGAGGCTGAAGTTTGAGAAGGAGGTTATCCTGCTAAAGAATTTGCCCTCTCCTGTTGTATGCAATCTAATGGCCAGCACAAATGTCTTGATACCTCAGGCTGCTGATGTTGCCGTCCACTTTGCAGATCTCTCGCATTCCCCAATATCGAATGTAACCCCAAACCATGATTTTTCCTTCACCAAACTTGACTGATTTCTAGGAGAATCTTGGGTCCATGGGTTCCAATAGGTCTTCTGCAGTATTTGTGATGACTGGGATGCAGTTCAACAGATGATTCATCAGAAAAATCTACCTTTTACCACTTTAGCAAATGATCTACTTAGTCAAGTTATTATTTGTTGCTATTACAACTGGGACCGATGACAAAACTTTTGTCAGGTAGTGTATAATATCATATAATGACTGAATATTTACCATTACTAAACAGCCATTTACAGTTCATCTGCATGTCTAAATGAAGGTAAAATATGAATAATTAATATTAAGATTCTAAAACAAAAAACACTTGATCACCATATTATGATTTATGAGGTATGACACACTAAAGACTGGAGTAATGACTACTGAACATTCTACTTTACCATCATTCAATTATTTACATTTATTAGGAATAGACCAAAATTGCATTGCTTACTGTTGTAACGTGTTATTGATCTTGTGAATATAAACCCTTTATCAGAAAATGCTCTGTAAATGTACATAATGTTCATTTTTGAGTGAGTTTTGAGTGAGGTTTATTCAGAAAACACTCTGCATGTAAACAGTGGCATTATAATGCAGCTCAGCCCACTTCACAGAACATACACATTCAACAGCAGACCAGCAGCATGAGCTTCCACCCACAGCATTCAGAGAGTCAGAAGTGGCTTCATGATGTTGCTGTCAACAGACGGTTATAATGATGTTCCCAGTAAAGGGTGGATGCATCCGCCTCAGCTGAACAGCTGAACAGGCCCACTTGTGTGTTTGTCCTCTTTCATTAATTCCAGAAATGCAAAGGACACTTGCTCAGTCAACTGGCTGCATATATGCCATTTCTACTTTCCAAAGCCGGCCACTGGATAATCTCACATCGCTCAGGAATGGCCAGATATGATGTCACTGCCACAGAATGAAATAACAAGACAAAACAGTCCACCAAGATAATCTCTTCAGATTACATAACAACTTTCCCTTTTCATGGCCTTCCAAGTCTACGGTTGAGCTCCACTGCCCCTGCTTTCTGTCTGAGCTCTGAGGCCCTGAAGATGACACAAATTCAGACCATTTATGTAATGCCATGTAGTCGTACATTAGGACAAGTTGTGTTTTGTCAGTGTTTGTGATGTGATGTAATCAGATTACTTTTTAAAAGTAACTAATAAAGCAACTCATTACTTTTTTCAAGAACTTGCAAGAAAATATTGGTGGAAAAAATGTAGTTTTTTTTCCAAGACCTTGCAAAATAATGGGGGTAGGAGAAAAAAAATGGATTCATCGATGCATCAGATATTATTTCCAGTGTTTCTGGTAATGCATTACAAGTAACACGTGTTACTTAATAATATTACTTTCTTAAGTAACTTGTAATGTAACATTACTTAAATCAAGTAATAATATTTGAGTTACTTTTAAAAAAATTGTAATGCGAGTTACTTATTTTAATTATTGGCTTTTAAAAAATAATTGCTGAATTTAAATGAACGTTGTCACGATGAATCACGCACTAAACAAGAGAATGCACTGCCCAAGGGAACAGACAGAAACAAAGATGGCTGGCCAGAGCCTTACATTTCTGCGATGGAAGTATTCTCAATATTTAGAAAGTAGCAAGCACATGGCTTTAAACTTTATTAATCTGTATATACGGCGGCACGTATAGCTCTGGGGTCAGGAAGTTTTCAGAAGATAACATTATTCCAGGTTATAATTTTTTATGTGTTTTTTTAAAGGTAAATGAAGGTGAGGGTTATACAGTGTGTTGTTAATGTAACGGTCACACAATGAGGACAAGGAAGGTTATCTCTTTTCATCAATTTTTTCAAATACACAGTGGATGAACAACAGGAGAAACGGGCAAGTGATGGTCTTTTGCAGATGGGATGGAATGTTGTTCACAGTGTAAACAAGGATCTTCAAACGAGCATAGCGTAAAGCCACTCCCCTTAATGATAGCTTATGCATCCACAGGTTTAGGAGAAACGTCCTTAGGAGAAACGTTCAACAGAGAAGGGAAACATCCATGGAAGAAGGCGAGTCAGGGAGAAGGTAAGGTGAACGAACCATCTGACATAGATTCCAGCCACTGACTGACTAAAATCGATGGGGTTATATGGGAAATGGTGATTGCTGGTGCAGGTGTGTAGAGTTAGTACTCAGGTGAGGGAGCTCTGGTGTGATGAGAGGTGGCAGGAGATAGGGAGTGATGATTTGAGCTGAGGGAACATGACAGTGAGGGAGAATGGTGATTGGTGCAGTAGGAACGAGCCGGGGATGTGACAGTTAATTGCAGAGCACCTCTATTTAAAAAAAGAAGAAAAAAAAGGCAAGTTTGCAGGAGTAACGTAAAAGTAACTTAACGCATTACTTACAATGAAAAGTAACTAAATAACACAACTGGCTACTTTTTGGGGGAGTAACTCAATACTGTAACAAATTAATTTTAAACGTCAAAATTGATTCTGTATTCAAATGAAACCGTGCTGAATTTGATTCATTTGGAAAAAGGTGGATAAACTTAAGAACTTTAAAGATGTGGCGTGGCACAAAGTGAAACCTCAAGCTGACATAGATGTGGCACAGTTATGCACTCCTCATCTAGTGTGCGACTGGCTTTAGGATCACTAAACAATGTGGACGGGGAAAATTTTGTGATGTGTACAACAGATACCGATTACAACCGAATCGTTTGTCTCAATTATAGAAGGTAAGTAGAAGCTTGCAGATTGTGTTTTAAACTAAGGACTGTAAATGAAAGTGAGCTACTGTACATTGTTGCAGACGGAGGTACTTTGTGAACTATTAAAGCTAGTGTTAAATGTTATATGGTTTATGTTATTACATGTTAAATGTGTTATTTTGGTATAAGAATAGTTTGGTATAAGAATAGTTTGTTCTTCACTGTAAAAATGGCCGTGATTTCAACGGTAAAAAAAACTGTAAAAATGCTACAGTACAAATCCGTAACCTGGTTAACAGTATGTTTCCTTAATATATACGGCGAATAACCGTTAATTTACTTTCCCAGAATTCCCTGCATGGCACATCATTTTTTATGCTTTTTGTTGACATTAATATAGATCTTTTTAGTTGTTTCCCCATCAGTTATGTACATTAGAGATTTATGTTACATCTAATGTTGATAAACAATGTTTATTTCATGACTTTAAATTTAGGCGTGTTACCATACTGGTGTTAAGTAGCTGTGTGAATGACACTGAGCACCTCCTATATATTGATACACTTTTCTGCTTGTGGGAAAAGTTGTTTGTGATGAGCTTTGGTTCATTGTGTAACTCTCTCATAACCACCTGCATATGTCTGTTAACGTGTCTAACTGTGTAACAAAAGATGTGTAGATGTTGGTATTTCAAAATACAGACATATTACCTCTATAAATTAATAAAATACGGTAGTTTACCGTAAAAATGAGAAATTACTTAAATTTTTAAACCACAGCTGCCGGTTTTTACCATATATTTTACGGATTTATTTTTTACAGTGTTCATTCATTCATTTTCTTTTCAGCTTAGTCCCTTTATTAATCAGGGGTCACCACAGTGGAATGAACTGCCAACTTATCCAGCATATGTTTTACGCAGCGAATGCCCTTCCAGCTGCAACCCATCACTGGGAAACATCCATACACACTCATTCACACACATACACTATGGACAATTTAGCCTACCCAATTCACCTGTACCGCATGTCTTTTGAACTTGTCTTTGGAAACCGGAGCACTCGGAGGAAACCCACGCCAACTTGGGGAGAACATGCAAACTCCACACAGTAACACCAACTGACCAAGCCAAGGCTTGAACCAACGACCTTTTTGCTGGGAGGCGAACGTGCTACCCACTGTGCCACCGTGCAGCCCTAGTTTGTTTTTTGTAATTGTGTTGTTATTTGTGATCTGGCATTTCAATGTACTACTAAAATATTTACTTTTGAGTTACTTTATCAAAAAGTAATGCCATTTACTTTATTTTCAATTTTCTGATGGACAGGTTTTGGAATAAAAGGAGCTTTCGTGTAGACAAGATTGTTGTTTTCATAATTACAAACAAACAAGCCCAGCCCAGATGATATAATGCAAAATAAACATAATGGTTAAAAAGTAACTATGTAACACATTCAGGTACATTTTCAAAGATGTAACACAAGTCAGTAATGCATTTACTTGTAAAATTAACTTTCCCTAATGCTGGTGTTTGTCTCTTGGAGCGGGCCGCTAGACTGTCTGCTCTGACCCTGTTCGCAGCCTTTTCCATCATGCCACCAGTGCCTGAAACAATGCAAGCGCAGATGGCAGTCATGCCATGCCAAATGCCACACAAAGCAGTCCCAGATGGAGCTGGCCTTGGATTTATCTGCCTGATAAAAGAGTATGTAGATATTGCACATTTTGATAACTCAAAGAATTCCCAAATATCTGACTGTGAATGAGCATGTGACCTTTCCATCATGTCTCATTTCTTTCTTCCAGACCATTTCTCCTTTTGATCGGCTAATGTTCAGACCTGAAAATTGGGACAGATTGCACAATTTGTCCTGAAAAGGAGGGGAGGTTGGACTTGATGGACAATGCGCCTATTATGCACTTAGTACTGTTTTGGGTTCTCAGACAGAAGCATGAGGCCCCTTTTATCCCTCCTATTTAACTTTTAGAGCTACTGTAAACATAGATTTTGAAAATAGCTTTCCCTAAAACAAGCATTGTGACAACACGATCAGCTAATTCATTGAAACTCTGATTTCGTAGAATCACATTAAAAGTTAGGAACCATATTTTTCAGAATATTTATTCTTCCATATGAAATGTGCTGTTACTTAAAATCTCTTTTAGTCAAATTATTACAGTAATTAAAATATGGGTATTATTAGAGAAAGTAAAAATGTTTGTCCACATTTGAGTTGGTGTTGATTGCATTTCATTTTTTTTTCTTTTACTGTAAAAACATGTTTTTAAATGAAGGATGCTAATCATGAATGCCACAAAATGTTTGACCTTCTTAAGTCTTTTTTTTTTTTTTTTTTTTTTACA
>NC_079439.1:44396470-44443970 GCF_903798145.1 Danio aesculapii | reverse complement strand
CCCAGCTGTTTTTATGTGTAAAATAAAATGACAGGCGATGAAGTAAATCAAACTTTATTTACCGCATATTAAACAATAACACACATAACTCTATCAAGGTCACTCACACAACACTAACAATAATGAAGTAAACAACATAACTAAGCAACAACATTTTTTTTTTACAAAAAATATACTTAAAAAATTTAATATACATTACTGTGATGCATTCTCTGAACTTCATTATTCTCGAATATTAAACAGCTTCTTGGAATACTTGATTCTGATTGGTCAAATCATGACATTTCAAGGTATGCTATTCCCCAATAACATCTAATTAAACTATAATACAGGCTCCGCTTTGTGTAGGGCTACCGATAAACTTGTCAGGCTTTATTATATTAGAAAAACCGGCTAGATGTACATGTAAGGTTAATTTACCTCAAACTTTCCTTTTACTACTGTATTTAGCATGTCTTAATTTAGATGTACTCAACGGCACTAAAACAGTACACAACCAGTAGCTGTGGCTACTTTAAAAGACTTGGCTAATCTTTATCAGTTATGTCAAATCTTGTGCAGAACAAGAGTCTAAAATAGGAAGCGTGAGCCCTATGGAGAATGATAACCCACCTGCCATTTAAAGACTATTCACAGAGAGACTCCCCAGGTTCAGATCATGCTGAACACTGATACCGCAGCCCAAAGCACACTGACATTTACTGCAGTCAAATGCCTAGGAGCGATAATAATGAAGCATGTTTAAAACTCTTGTCTCTTTACAAAAATAAACTCAAAGCTTTAATCATCATCTCATGGACTATTTACAATAGGAGGAGACCATATGACACTGACATTAACTTTTCATTATTCATGACTGTGAATGTTGATCTATTCTGATGAAACTACACATGCTTGGTCATAATGTGACTATTTTGACCAGAAGCCTGTTACATCATGGCAATCTGTAATATGCTACAATGAGCCATGATGTAATACACACATAAACATAAGCTCAAAATGCAGAATCAGGATTAATGCCTTATAACAAAGTTGTTCAACCAGGGGTCCGCAGAAATACAGGAAATTTACTGTTTGAAGTCTGCAGCAGTTCTTGTTTGAAATCACAGTTGTGAAGTAATTTAAACAGGCATTAAACAAAATTACAATTATTAGTTGAAATGTTCAGACGGTTACATAAATGATTTATTAGCTGTACCTGGAAGCGTAGCTGGACTTTTTTCCTGGCTGTTTTATCATTTAAAGACTTCTCAGAAATTATTTTGACAATGAAATTGTACATCTGACACTGGCCAGATGTACATTTAAACAGAAACTAAACAACAAACATTAAGGCTACACAACATATTGTTTCTGCAATAGTCATATTGCAAGATATGCAATGTTGAGTCTGGATTATTGCTGAACAGGAGCCACAGAATTCTATTTAATTACAGCACTGTAAAACCCAAAAAGTTAAGGTAACTCAAACCAACTGAGTACTGTAAAACCCAATATTGGTGATACCCATAACAAACTATCTATTTATCGTGATGCATTCTCTGAACTTCATTATTCTCGACTATTACATGCTTTATTGAAATACTTGATTTCGATTGGTCAAATCACTACACTGCAACTCAAACCATTTGAGAAAACTAATTGCAATAACCATTTAAGTTAAAAAAAACAATCCAAATGAGTACTGTGAACTTACTCCATTTGAGTAAATGAAGCAATTTAAGCCCAATAAAACCCAATAAATGAAGAGAACTCCAACCAACTGAGTACTGTAAAACTTAATAGGATAACTCAAACCGTTTGAGGAAACCGATTGCTACAAACCATTTGAGTTAAAAAAAAAAACTAATCTATATGAGTATTGTGAACTTACTCCAATTAAGTTGAAGTAATGAGGTATTTAATTAACTCATTACCTTTACAAAACCTTGAGTTCAAAACTCTCTTTCAGTAAATTTTGAGTTAACTACACTCATTTCATCTGATAAAGTTGATTGTTGGGTTTTACAGTGTATATTTATACTGAATTTATATGATTGATGCAAAAAAATGTTGAATTTTTTTTCTTGTTTTTAGTCCAAATATCTACTTTTCAAGGCAAAAAAAAGCATTATTTTACTTACCCTACTGGCAGAAAATTTAGCTTGTTTTAAAGAAAAACTCTTGATTTTGACTTATTTCATCTAAAGGAGAAAACAAAACAATATTTTTACTTGATCTAAGGAATTTTTTAACATTTGGACTAGAAAGACAAAGCAATTTATAAAAAAGCATTTTTTGCATTGTGATTATTAATTTTCTGCATCGGAATACTGTTAATAATCAGATTGAGTTATTAAAAAGGTCTTGTGAAACTGTATGTATATCGCAATATTTATCGCAGAAAAATAAAACATTGCAATATCAAATTTTTTCAATATCATGCAGCCCTAACAAACACAACCATAAATATTTTTGGTCAAATTTTGCTACTTTCAAACTCTCACAGTCTTTGAATATTTTATTAATTAAAATTAATGAAGTGCATTTACATATTAATCCACAGGTTAATAAATCATATTGGCTTTTCAATGAAAGCATGCAAATATATTAATATCAATGTCAAAGTACACTGCGTGGCAATTAAAACAAACAAAGCCTTGAACAACATGTTTACAGTCGTGTTTCGGTCTTCGTGACTGTCTGTCTGCTATACGCTTCAGTTACTACAGACAATGCCACATGGTACACAGAGTAAAAACAGAACTGACAGTTTGGTACATAATAATATGTTAGATTGTTAGTTAGATAAGAGGACACCATAGAATTATGTAATAAATAAATAAAATAATTTGTTTATTCAGTGGAATTGTAAATGTTATATTTAAAATAATAAACTTAAATTCAAAATATCTTTGAACATAATAGTTTATTTATACTGAAAAAAGCTGCTTCAAATGAATTCAGATGAAGTGTGTTCACATTACACATACCTGTGCAGTACTGGCTTTGAAGTTTGCTTCTAAAAAAACTAGTCTAAAATATTATACCTGCTAATCTTATAACATATCCATTAAAATACGTAACGTATATTTGATTGATTTTTACGTTTTTAGAGTGTTAAAACTGCTATATATATATATACACATAGTATGCTGTACATGTAGTTTTCATGTAAAAATAAAATGTTTCAATTGTTTTTTCTGCATGACTGCTGTACATCAGTTTGCTTGACAGTTAAATGAGGAATCATACACTGCTTTCAGCCAGGCTGAGAGTTCTTGTCAAATCTGTTGGCTATAAGTAAGAGGTTTTAAAACCCATCACTATTTGGACTCAAACCTCTGTTATGCTGTCAGTCAAGACTTTTCTAGCACTTTCTTCATAGCATGAATGTGTGTATAATTACACTGCAACACTGTACCAGAGGCAGCTTGCTGATATGTCTGGCTGTAATATTGTAGGAGAGCATGTTTCCCACAGCTGTTGAAGTCATTATATGATGCACTAACACACCAGTCAGCACTCTATGATGCTCATCTGCTCTCTCTGGGTAAATGTTATTATTTTTTAGCATTATTTTTTATCATAGTGGGTGACGGGGGTGACAGATGCTTCAGAACAATACAAATAGTCCGACACGTACAGTCAAAATTGTTAGCCTACAGAGACATTTGAATTCTTTCTGTAATACTTCCCGACTAATTTTTAACAGAACAAGAAAATTATTTCTGGTTAAAAATCATTCTTTTTAATTTTATAAATTAATTGTTAAGGTCAATATTATTAGCCATGTTAAGATTTTTTCTGGCTACAGAACAAATTTTGTTCAATGATTTCTCTAATTAAACCAACTTGCCGAGTTAACCATATTATCCTAGTCAAGTCTTTAAATTGCACTTTAAGCTGAATACTGGTATCTAGCAAAAAAAAGTTTTTCTTCTATCAAGGTTGTTAGAACATGATATTAAAAGCCAAACTCACTATAGACTTCATTAATGATGCATACTACACATAAGCAAACAGATTTGACCAGAATGTGAAAGTTAAGCTATGTATAAGTAAAAACAATTCAGACCTAATAAACTGATTAACATTAAAGCAACATAAAAACATTTGTTACTTCATTTACAGTCTCACACAGGATTTTGTGTGATCATATCACTTTTTGTGTATATTATTGAGCCAGAGTTTACATTTACATTTAGTCATTTAGCAGATACTTTTATCCAAAGCGATTTCAAATGAGGACAAGGAAGCAATTTACACAACTATAAGAGCAACAGTGAATAAGTGCTATAGGCAAGTTTCAGATGTGTAAAGTCTAAGAAGCAAAGCATTAATAATGTAATTTTTGTTTTATTTTTTTTATTTTGTTTTTTTGAGAGAGTACAGTTAGTGGTATAGCCAGAGAGGCAGTTGCAGATTAGGAAGGAAAGTGGAGACTAAATAGTTGAGTTTTTAGTCGTTTCTTGAAGACAGCAAGTGACTCTGCCATTCTGATGCAGTTAGGGAGTTCATTCCACCAACTGGGCAGATTGAATGCGAGAGTTCGGGAAAGCAATTTCTTCCCTCTTAGGGATGGAACCACGAGGCGACGTTCATTCACAGAACGCAAGTTCTGGAGGGCACATAAATCTGCAGAAGTGAGAGCAGATAAGAAGGAGCAAAGCCAGAGGTCGCTTTGTAAGAGCTTTGAATATGATGCGAGCAGCAACTGGCAGCCAGTGCAAACGGGTGAGTAGCGGAGTGACGTGCTCTTTTCGGTTCATCAGAGACCACTCGTGCTGCTGCGTTCTGAAGCAGCTGAAGAGGTTTGATAGAGTTAGCTGGAAGCCCGGCAGAGTTGTAATAATCCAGTTTGGAGAGAACAAGAGCTTGAACAATGAGTTGAGCTGCATGTTCAGATATGAAGGGTCGGACCTTTCTGATGTTATAGAGTGCGAATCTGCAAGATCGAGCAGTTCTAGAAATGTGGTCAGAGAAGTTTAGTTTGGTTGTCAGCGATTGTTTTGTAGTCATGATTCGTCACAGATCCGTCATGCAGTATGAACACAGCAGCAACTGAACGCTACTCTAGATAGTCATGAAGTGTGAAACAATAGTGATCCGACAATTATGAGGATCATGCAACTCGGTGTGAACTTGGTGTTAGATGGTTAATTGTGCTTGATCAGGGGTGGAGCTGAACTCAGGAAAGTAGGATCTCCAGGAACAGGATTAAGGACCCCTTGTGTATGGTATTATTATTAAATATGCTGATAATATCATATCATTTTAATTTTGTTTTGATTCAGTCTAAGGAGAAGATTGCAAAACGGCTCTATAGTTCCTAGTAACTGCATCTAAAGCAAACTGTCCAGGAAGTGGCTCAGTGTTGCGTATGATCAGTCACGATGGTACTTTTGCAACAGCTCCACAAATAATAAAATAGTAATGATTTATGTATTTTATTCTATCTACAATATAGTGTTTTTTACTGATGCACATTTTCAAGACTTTAAGCATCATTTTGGAGTTTAGGAATGGTGATCATGCCATAGCGATGACGCAAAATCATCGTCTGGAACATCATGACCCCCTGGTGAGCTCCAAGAAGGGGTCAGAACTTTCTCAGTGCCAGGCAACTGGACACTTAATATTTGTCCGATGACTACATTGACCTGTGCTTTTGTCAGTCTGGCTCTGTTTTGGAACAAACTGTGGCTTTATTAACGGTTTCCAGTGGTGACAGTGGCTTCCTGTTGGGTAACGTTTCTATGACAGTTGTTTACCGAGTAAAACTTCAGACACTATTATAATCTACAAAGAAGAGTGTAACAATTTAAATTAAATCTTTTTAAAATATTTTATTAAAAGGGCTACATACATAAAAGCCAGTTTAGATAAGATGAGATGAGAAAATCTCATTAGTTGAAAGCTAAAACTAACAAAACTATCAGGAAACTGTTACATAACAGATTATCTTGTAAAGAACAAAAAAACATGCTTGCATAATTCATATTATTCACAATTAATAACATGCAAAACAACAACAAACACTTTAAAATCTAATTTGAAAAATGCCAGATTTACTCTTCATGCTGTATTCATGCTAGAATTAAAAAAAATCTGAATTTACTCAAAGTTAAAATGTCTCTGGTCACCATTAAGTAAAAATAAATAATTAAAGTCATTATTATATGATTAATCTTATAATTCATTCATTCATTTTCTAACATTCGTTCATTCGTTCATTAGTACCTTTATTAATCTGGGGTCGCCACAGTGTAATGAACCTTCCAGCTGCAACCCATCACTGGAAAACACCCATACACTCTCATTCGCACACATGCACTACGGTCAAATTTAGCATACCCAATTCACCTTTACCACATGTCTTTGGACTTGTGGGGGAAACCAGAGCACCCGGACGAAACTTATTGTATTCAATAATACACTCTCAGAAATAAAGGTACGTGAGCTGTCACTGGGGTGGTACCTTTTCAAAAGGTACACAATTGTACTTAAAGGGTCCATATTGGTACCTCAAAAGTATAAATTAGTGCCTAAAAAATTTAAGAGGAACACTTTTGTACTTTTTAGGTACTAATATGTACCCTTGAGGTATTAATATGGACCTTTTAGGTACAAATTTGTACCTTTAGAAAAGGTACCACCCCAGTGACAGCTCACGTACCTTTATTTCTGAGAGTGTATGATGTATGCAACCACTCTGACAATATAAATTTGATCTAATATAGTACAGGACTTGTTTTAGCTTTTAGTTGAGTCATCATCTAATTATAGCTTGTATTGACAAAAAAATCATACAGAGTAACAAAAGAACCTTTTGCATTGAAACGGTGTACTGAACTTTCCCGAATTGCATCAGCACACCAAATCTTGTTATCTATTTTATATAACATGAATGCTGTGTATCTTATTAAGTTATATTTTAAGTTATAACATTTTATTGAGCTTTTCCCATGTTTTGTGGTCAACAGGGAGGTAAGCCAATGTTGTTTCTTTGTCTTTTATTTTATGAACCTCAGTTAGCTGGCTAGAAATATGATTTGTTTTGGCTTTTTGGCTTTTCCCTCTCCTGAATTACTTACTTTTAGTCTATCCTTAAGTGAACATGTTAAATAATAAATGATCCTTTTCATTTACACATATTCTTTGACAGTTTGGGTGTTAAAGTTGGGTGCTAAAGCAAAAGAAGAGACGCTGAGCACATACAGGGTTGAGGTACCCTATTGTTAATCTAAACCCATCATTTAAAGGGCCAGTTTACCCAAAAATAATAATTCTGTCATCGTTTACTGACCTTCCACTTATGTGAAAAACATTTGAGTTTATTTCTTCTGATAACCAGAAAATAAGATATATCAGGGAAAAAGCTGGAAACTAGTAACTACTGACTTCTATAGTATTTTTCCTGTATGAAAGCCAAGAGCTACCGCTACCGGTATTCAACATTTTTCAAATGATCTTCTTTTGTGTTCAATGAAAAACAAGAAAATGAGTTGGAACCACATGCGGGAGAATAAATGTTTATTTTTGTATGAACTATCCCTTTAAATTAATTGTTCTGTTTTGTTTGAGAGCTGTGAGGTGTAGCAACTCTTATATTAAACCTATAGACAGACATCTTAAGAACAGCTTAACAAAAAGTTCAGAGTCTGGAGCAGGCCAATCAGACTTGACAGAGTGCAAGAGAAGGAAGATGGCATGTTTTCCCATATACACCGTAACCACTGCAATTATGCAGGAATTATTTCCCCATATCAGAAGCCACATACATCTCACATAAATTTAGCAGTTGGTGGGTGAATGAGATTCTCAGCCGGCGGCTACCGATTGGATTCAAAGGGCTGATTCGCTATGATGTAACTGGATATGAGCTCATTATGAGTCAGAGAGACAGAGGATTGAGAAGAGATGTATGTATATGCTTCAGCAGGCTTCAACACACACACACACACTTGACAGTAATGGTTTCTGAGTCTCCCCTTCTCTCATGTTGCTATTCAGACATCAGTAAAAGCTGTGCCGATGTCCCCAGTGAGACCTTAAAAACAATCTCTGAAGGCAAAAATCACAGCTCATCCACTGGAGAAATTCAGCATTCGCTCCCAACAACATGAGCAAATGTTTGATGAATTGCAGCACAGCAATGCTCATACAAACACTTAGTCCATGCCTGTCCAGTGTTCCCATTATTAGGAGACACAGGGAGTGCAATACTGTATGTCAACAAACCCACTTTCTTGTGAAACCCAATTCACCTTTTGCCCTGTTTACATTGGTATTAAAGATGCATTTATAAAAAATACAATCACAAGGGGATATAGCATTGAAAGTGTAAATAGGGTCTATATATACATATATACATATATACATATATATATATATACATATATATATATATATATATATATATATATATATATATATATATATATATATATATACATATATATACATACATATATATATACATATATATATATATATATATATACATACATATATATATACATATATATATATATATATATATATATATATATATATATATATATATATATATATATATATATATATATATATATATATATATATATATATACATATACATATATATATATACACACACACATATATGTGACTATTGCAGATACACACATTGCGATATCGATGCTCAAACGATATATTGTTCAGCCATAATATATAGCCATAATATATAGACAAAATAATTAGACCTGTGAAACTGAAATTCCTTTTCAAATATTTCCCAAGTGATGTTTAAATGTCACTATGTTTTCACATTATTTCCTATCATATTTTACTTTTGGAGAAAAAAAACTGTGAAAAAAAAATTAAATACATAAAAAAAAAATCACTTAAAATATAAAAAATAAATAAAATGTTTCCTGGAACATGCAGTAACCAGTATCTTGGGACCTGCTTAGCTATAACTAAACCCCGATTGGGAATTAGCACCAAAATATGCCTATTAAAATCCATTCAACAAGTACTTGATGTTATATGCGGTAACAATGTAATCTGTCCATGACTTGACAGTGAGAGTCATTTCATGCAGAGTAAAAGACAGACTCCCACCAGTCAAAGTCACTCATCTCCCCCTCCATCCACACAGTCATCCTACTCTCATCATTTCCTCCTGTCTCTGTCCCGCTCTGCCTCTCAGCGCCATTAGTCACAGTGCTGAGCGCAGTCAGTCCCGCACCTGTCCTGTCCCGCTCTCACTCACACACCCACAGGAACTATTACTGCTCCACTGCTCTCTTTATCCCTCATCACACTCTGACACACTCGCACACACGCTCAGAGGGAGAGTCAGGCCAGAACAAACTGCTTGATCTCGCAGTATCTGGAACGCTTTAACATTAAAAATAAAAGACACACACACATGCAAAAATGTAGACTTTCACATATGGACTGTCTACAACTGTCTTTGTGGTCTGATTTGTAGCATGTAGAAAATGTCAAGCTGATGGGACACAGGTGCTCCATTACCTTCCTCGCCCTCTGTACATCAATTCATGTGGTCACAGTCAATTTAATGTAATTGAAACTGACACCTTTTATGACTACCCATAATGCTATATGTCACATGTGTGCCTTTCACTCAGATTATTTTTTATTTTATTCGAGAAATATACAGGGCTGAGAGTGGTACAAACTGATGCAGGTTTTAAATACGATATAAAAACTTCCACACGTTTGAATAACAAAACTTACAGTATCCACTTGTTGCCATATTAACACTATGTGCCATTCAGTAAATCTTTTGAAAATGTTGTTGAACCTTTATTTATCCATGTTTATTTCTGGCAGTTAAGATTATTATTTAATGCTTTGCTATGTAGCAGATGACAATAATCCCATATTAAAATCTAATAGTGCAGATGGAAAATGTTGAGTGAATGTCTTAAAGAGATAGTTCACCCAAAACCAAAAACACTTATTCCAAACCTTGACTTTTTTTTCATCTTTTGAACACAACAGAAGATTATTTTGAAGAAAGCTGAAAACCTGTAGCCATTGATTTCCATAGAAATAGTTTTTCCTATGAAGGAAGTCAATAGTTACAGGTCTTCAGCTTTCTTCAAAATAAATTATTTGGTGTTTAACAGAAAAAAATAAACTCATAAAGCTTTTTAACCACTTGAGGGGAAAAAATGTGCCAAAATTCTTTTTAAAGTCATGTTGAACCTGTAAAAATAAAATTATATATATATATAATTATATATTTAACTTGCATTATACATGCAAGTTAAAGTAAATTTTTGCAGCTCAAGCACATAATTTCAATAAGCCTGTAGCATTATTATGGAGCCTTTTTGGAAGAAGTGCACCAAAACATTTTATTCATGCTTAACTACACCATACCAAAACATACAGAAATGTATAAAAGTATTATTTTGCATTCATTCTTCCCATTGCTTTCCCACTAACAAGCTGCATGCCAAACAATTTAACTTATTAAACCTGAAACAAAGTTGTCTGAACATATTTCTAACAATCTACAAGTCAAAAACAGGATGCAGAACAAAAATTAATCATTTTTATAACTGAGAAACTATACACTATTGGAATTAAATAAATTTTACTCGATGGTCTTAGGTGGGATAATCATATGTACAAATACAGTTGAAGTCAGAATTCTTAGCCCCCTTTGAATTTTTTTTCTTTTTTAAATATTTCCCAAATGATGTTTAACGGAGCAAGGACATTTTCACAGTATGTGTGATAATATTTTTTCTTCTGGAGAAAGTCTTATTTGTTTTATTTCAGATAGAATAAAACCAGTTTTTAATTTTTTTAAAAAACATTTTAAGGTCAAAATTATTAGCCCCTTTAAGCTATATTTTTTTCAATAGTCTACAGAACAAACTATCATTATACAATAACTTGCCTAATTACCCCTTCCTGTCTAGTTAACCTAATTAACCTAGTTAAGCATTTAAATATCACGTTAAACTGTATAGAAGTGCCTTGAAAAATATCTAGTCAAATATTATTTACTGTCATCATGACAAATATTAGAAATGAATTATTAAAACTATTATGTTTAGAAATGTGCTGAAAAAATCTTCTCTCCATTAAACAGAAATTGGGGGAAAAAATAAACAGGGGGGGGCTAATAATTCAGGGGGGCTAATAATTCTGACTTTAATTGTATGTCCTACAATATACACATACACAAAATATTTAGATTTTTAATGTATTAATATACATAGTTGAGGTAAGATGCTTGTAATAAAGTATTACTTTGAACAATATTATACAGGAAAGGCCAAAATACCTAAAAACATTGTACAATTAACAAATGAGAAAATCCCCCAAATAAAAATGAAAGCAAAGTGCACATTTCCATTCAAGCCAGCTTTCCATAACACAGGAGCAAGAAGTGATTATCTGCCGCTGCAGACTTACAGTTTGCCTTTGAAAGGTTTGTAAACATGAAGCAATCAACAGCAAAGCACACATGCAAATTTGAAGCCTTTATTATCCTGTTGAACAATTTAACAAATGACTTAACATATCTAATCTCACCTAGAAGAAATATTCCTGGCTTGCCACGGGCTTTGGTGCAGCATAAATAAACATTATCATTTTCTTTTTGCTCAAAAGAAAAGGGCAGCAAATCTAAAAAAAGGAAGCTTTAATAATTGCTTCAGGCTAAGCATACTGTTTTTGTCTCGTCTAAAGCTCACACCGCTTAGTTGAGTAAAGCCATGCCTCAGTTTATCTTCTCCAATACACAGTGTAGCAGATTCTATGGTAAATTATTCATGAATAAACCCTCTTGCATTTTTTTCTTGTTAAAGGACTTTCCCCAGAAGTACATCCAGATATAGTTTATTTTGAATCATGGAAGATTATTTTCTCCCCACAAAACAGAAGTGTGCGCAATAATGTCATGTCCCAAGGTTTCCAATATGGTGATTTACAGGCAAATATGGTTGACTTCATTATCTAGAGCATGATTCTCTGAGAATTAGGAGAAAGAGGAAATGAAAAGAGAATGTGGGGATTTCACAATGCTGAGGTTACTATTTCTCTATGTGAAACATGCAAGTAAACACATGACCGCTGTTAGATGAAAGCAGGTTCTAGAAGTATGGAAAACTACACTGAGTGGGAGTGAGGGGGTTTTCAGCAAGTTTCTTGACCTGATGTGCGATACAGTAAATGAATTTGATGGACATTTGACAGTCACCTGGTGAAACTAGTAATGTGTAAAAAAAAAAACAGTGAATTTCACATGAGTTCACATTTAAAACTTGTTTCATTTCTGGTCTGCTGAGGCTATGAATAAATACAGCTGGGCCATTCCCTAACTTATTTTGTTACAACTTTTTCTGAAGAATGACAAACATAAAAAGTGATTAAAGCCAGAATGTTGGATATCACGGATGTATATTTACTAATTTTCATTTTGAGTGATCATTTTGAATCATAGGTCTGTCAATATTACACTGAATATGTTTACATGGACACCAATAATCCGGTTTTAATACGATTAAGACAATACTCTGATTAAGAGTCTACCATGTAAAGAGCGATTTTTGATTACCTTACTTTGACTAAAGTCATAATCGCACTAAACAGAAATCGGATTAAGACATGGGGAGTATGCCGATGTTAGTTGTATTATTGAAGTGCAGTGCAGACATGTAAACACCTTAATCAAACTATTACCGTCGCGTATGATTTTCACTGTATTTTGCGACAGGAAAGTCTATAGACCCACGGCGGTTTTACACTTTTCTCTGCACCTACAGAGTCAGTGAAGGACCACAGACACCTGCATTGCAACTTGGGGAGGTTTTTTCCCATACGGCGTGTGGTATCAAATTCCATAAAAGTAATGAAATGTTCCAGAATGAAAGTGAAAGTACCAAACTGCAGTTAAAGTCAACAAATTAAAAAACAAAACGGATTTTACAGCAGATTTTACAGACAGACCTAACAATCTCTGTGTGTATATATATATATATATATATATATATATAGATATATATATATATATATATATATATATATATATATATATATATATATATATATATATATATATATATATATATATATATATATATAGCAATTTTAAACAATTCTGCAAAACAGTGAGTTTTAACTAAAGTTAATAGTGTAGAAAGTTAATTGTTAATTTAACATCACTATTTAGAAATGTATTTCTTTGAAAAAACATTTAAATTAAAAGTTTTTGTAAAATAAAACTAAAACATAAAATCTGTAAAATAAACCTTTTTCAACCAATCCAACCAATCTAACACTGAACAATGAAAGTATATCCAAACTTAAAATATACAGTTGAAGTCAGAATTATTAGTCCCCCTTTTTTAAATATTTCCCAAATGATGTTTAACAGAGCAAGGAAATTTTCACAGTATGTCTGATAATATTTTTACTTCTGGAGGAAGTCTTATTTGTTTTATTTTGGCTAGAGTAAAAGCAGTTTTAAATTTTTTAAACATCATTCTAAGGTCAAAATTATTAGCCCCTTTAAGCTATATTTTTTCGATAGTCTACAGAACAAACCATCGTTACACAATAACTTACTTAATTACCCTAACCTGCCTAGTTAACCTAATTAACCTAGTTAAGCCTTTAAATGTCACTTTAAGCTGTATAGAAGTGTCTTGAAAAATATCTAGTTAAATATTATTTACTGTCATCATGGCAAAAAATAAATAAATCAGTTACTATAAATGAGTTATTAAAACTATTATGTTTAGAAATGTGTTGAAAAAAATCTTCTCTGTTAAACAGAAAATGGGGGAAAAAACAGGGGGCTAATAATTCAGGGGGCCTAATAATTATGACATCAACTGTATATCCAAACATAATCCAAACAAAAGAATACAGACTTAAATCCATCAAGTATGACATCATTAGACAAAACAGCCAACGTCAGCCGTATGAAGCAATCCACTAAAACACTTTTATGCTAGTGGGGGAAAATAATGGTTGTCTTGGGACAGTAAATGACATCCAGAAGGCAAGGATCCATATCGCCCATGATACTCACTGAGAAGAGCTGAAAACACGCAGCATAACCAAGGGCTGCACAATATATTGACATCGCAATGCGTATGACCGCAAAAGTCACAATGCAGGAGATGCAATCTTGAGTTGGAATTATAGTTGATCAGTACAACAGTTCAGACTATACAGAGTACAACCATAACAGAGTGAAACATTATAATTTGTATGCATTTTTAAGGCATTTCAAAAAAGTTTAAAGCATTTAGGCACAAAAGTATATTTGTAACTTTAATGAAGAATATTTTTACTGATTTATTAATACAATGAAGACTATAAAGAGTTATTTTACATTCTATTATTCACTTTCTGTACCTGAATACTGTTCAACTCTAGGGAAAACCATAACGCACTGTTTAGTTTACTATTTTGTTGCTCTATTGTAATAATTTTTGCTTGTAATTCATTTATTATTTTTTTATACATGATTCACACCCTTACAAAATCTCCCCAATCAATCTAATTTAATGATTGTGAACTGTATTCAAATCGCAATATATACATCGCAAAAAAACTAAATATCGTAATGTCAGAATTTTCCAATATCATGCAGCCCTAGCTTTTATAACACATTGTTATAAAAAGAAAGATAGGTATTTGAATACATTGTCAGAGCCATTGTAAACTATGCTCAGAATTTGTATTAGTCCTAAAATTGTGTTAATTATTTGTTTTTTGTATTAATTGCACACTTTATTGTTTAGTTTCTTTTTGGAGTCATCGAAAGTAGAAAGTCACAAAAGATTTGGTGAATCCGATGTGAAGTTCTTTTAATTTGACTAGTACAACACTGCTTTTGATCACCGTTGCATTGCAAATCATTCTGGGCCTCAGGTTCATGACACAATTCAGCATAATTAGATAGCGCTTTAGATCGGAACTAATCCTCTTAAACTGTTCAATGGTATCTTGACCACTGTTATTTCTAAGCCAAGTCCATAAGTCTGTAAGCCAAAGTCATTTCCTTCTGTATTGCTGAATGGAAGTGGGAAGAGCCTGGAGGAATGCAAACATTACAAAAAGTGAGTCAAGCAGTCACGAAAGACTGAAAGATAATGTGTGTCAGACAGAATTACCCTTCACAGACTCAGTGAGTTGTTTGATGGATATTCTTTCAGACGCTCATTACGTGAAGGCCATTTCACATGAGGTCAGGTGTATCGCTGGGCTTCAGAGCTGCTAAATTGTAGGGATGAAAAATGCAACACTTTAAGACTTTGTCTACTGTAGTATGTAGTATTCCTAAAGTTGGTAACACTAGACGGTCCGTATTTAATGATACAACATATTGCTGTAATGAATATGCACAAAATAGTTTTTTAGAGCATATTTAGACTATTTCTGTTCAATGGAGGAAATGTACACACACACACACACACACACACACAAAACTGGCCACTATTAAATAAAAAGTACAGACATTTCTACATTTACAGTAAACTACATTTTTTTACATTGTTAATAAACTGACACTATATCATACATCATATATTTGTAATATACAGACAAAACCCCCACCAAAAGCAGGTGGTGATGAGACAGCCAAAGCTCATCTCAAACAACATTTCCATGGACAAAGAAACACAGTAATATGTAGAAAGCACTCAGTGTCATTCACACAACCAATAAACACCGTTATGGTGACACACACAACACTAAAGTAATGCAATAAACATTATTTATCAACATTAGAGGAAATATTAAACTCTAACGAGGAGAAAAAGAAACTAAAAAGAACCATATAGTGTCAACAAAAAAAAATCTGAAGCGTTATAGAGGGAGTTCTGGGAATATCACTGTACATAATAATGAAACTTACTGTTAAACAGGTAACAGGTTTTATTAGTAAATGACAAAGCATGTGTGTGACCATTGCATGTAACTTGCTATAAAGAAACATACTACTGTTGTACTGACAATAGGATTATCTAGGTAATACTATGCAATTAAAATCAGTGATGACACTTCCAATTCCCACTATTACCTACTGACTTATTGCCTGCCTAATATTAAGATATTAGCTGTTTATTGGCACTTATAAAGTATGGTCTTATTCAACATTCATAATCCTTCCCACCTAAACCCAATTGCTTATTAACTATTAATAAGCAACAATTTACTTTATTAAGCTAAACGTCTTAGATAATGGTTTGTTATTGGTAGAGTTTTTAACAGGTCTAGAAAATATGATCATATCACCCCAATTCCATTCTTCTTACACTGGCTGCCTGTTAAGTTCCGTATTGATTATGAAATATTGCTTTTTACCTATAAAGTTTTAAAATTAATCTAGCTCCTGTTTATCTAGCCAACCTTGCGTCTTGCTACAATCCAATCCACTCTTTAAGATCTCAAAACTAAGGGCTTTTGGTAGTACCTAGAATAGCAAAGTCTACTAAAGGAGGTTAAGCCGTCTCAGTCATGGCTCCTAAACTCTGGAATAGCCTTCCTGATAATGTCTGATGCTAAGACACACTCTCTCAGTTCAAAACTAGATTAAAGACCTATCTTTTAAGTAAAGCATACACACAATGAATCACATAACGGTATGATGCGTGAATGTGCTCTATGCAGGTGAGTGGGCTTGACAAACCACCTGTAGGACACACTCCTCCTGTCTTAACGCACCTGATATTTTGTTAGAAATACTTATATGCTTTACATGTGTTTCCATGTTTGTTTATATAACTGCTATTTTCATTTATACCACTTTATTTTTGCCTTGATGTTTAATATCTCTTATTCAAATACACTATGAACAGCAGCTGCGCTAATTATTTTCTCTGTTCTCCATTTCTACCTGGGGATACTCATCCCGAGGCCTCTAGAGATTGTGTAGCGCCATTGATCCAAAACCTGTGTAGAGATGATTCCAACCACAGAGGACTTCTAGAGGTCTCCATATCCCTGAATCAGGCCATATCCATGAGGCCATGAGCAGATGCTGTGATGGTCAAGGCTGAGTGGAGAGCATGAGAGCGATTCCTGAAAGACCCAACCTGAAGACCCTGCGATTCCTGGGCTAGCCACGATGGACGTCCAGCATTCTCCAGCCTCTGGCTCCTAGCCTGCAGCTCTGCACAATAAGTTTGGCCATAGGAGAAATGGTTGTGCCCAACTGAGCCTGGTTTCTCTCTAGGTTTTTTCCTTCACTTTTGTCAGTTGGTGAAGTTTTGTTCCTCGCCACTGTCAACACTGGCTTGCTTGGTTTGGGACTTGTGGAGCAGAGCAACGATGGATTTGCTCTTCAGTGTTTGGACTTTCAACATCAAAATTAAACCACACTGAACTGAACTCTGAAAACTGGACTGACACAGTTTTAATTTACTAGAACTTCTGTGGGAAGCTGCTTTGACACAATCTACATGGTTAAAGCGCTATATAAATAAAGGTGAATTGAATTTAATTGAATTATTAGCGAGAATTGCACTTTAAAATCAAGTGCGACTAAAAATTGGTCTGTCAGGTGAACTGATGCAATTACACAACAGGTATTCAGTTCATTCAATTACCAGATTATTTGTAATCATTGCTAGTGATAAGCATTTTAAGCCTGAATAATAATTTAAAAACATCATGTTTTGTCTGTAGAATGTCAATTGACACATTACTTAGATGTAGTTTTGTGTTGGTCTTCATCAACGGCTATAAATGTATCAAACATTTCAGAACACTACTCCTCCATTCATGAACTGCTCTCCTGACCTCGATTACGTTTTCGTAACACTTACGCATGTTGAACAAAGACGTAAACCATTGAAGAAGCACTGCGTCACAGTGATCTAGGTCATTAAATACAAAAGGTTGTTTGTTATTACAGTTCAAACTCATCTTAGGGAGGTTGGGGTGTAGTAGCCCATCCATAATACTGGCAGAAAGCAGCCTGTACAAAAGCGCTGAGTCAGTTAGTTTTCGAAGCAGCCTTTCCTCGCAAGACAAACATCCTCAGAGGAAGGTCACTTGGCCCCAAGTTTATGGGCTGAACAGCTTGTGCGTAGGCGCTTTCCCCACCACACAAAATCAACACTTTGTTTTCACAATGTCTATGCAGTGTGAATTTAAAGCCTTCATATTTTGTTTTTCCTTCTGACAAGGGGTTGGTCTAAACATTTCGATTCATGCATCTTTGTGAGGATGTGCCAATGCAATAACCAATAGAAAAGCTTCAGTGACACTCTGACACAAACAAAGATGCATCAATTATATTCACCAGAGGATAAACTGACTTTACTGTGTAAAGGCTGTGGGACAATGTGAACTTCCCTTTGTGTTTGTAAAAACACTACTAATAATGATAATAGGTCTTATGCTATTTGCAGACGAATTAAGAAAAACAGAGAAAAATAAAAAGAATGTTAATTCAAGCAGACACTTGGATTAAAATTCTATAAAATGGTACAACACCTCTTTTTCAAAAAAGCCTAAAACATCAGGAGATTGTTAAAAACGGATTTGCTTTCTCACGGTCTATCAAAGTTTGCCGAAGCACCAGATTGTACATTTGACATTCAACTATCTCAATCTGCCTACAATAAATCTGAAAAACACACATAGAAGTGGGCAGGTTATCCACAGGAATGACCCTCAACCACTGCACTTCGTCACAGGAATGTTCATCTGAGAACTAGACAAAACTGTCTGAAAAAAGAAGAGGTTACAGTAAGAGGACAGTTCTAGATGAGAATAACTGGATCCTTCTTCAGGTGCCAAAAAATACTTTTTTTTTAGTAGATGTATTTTTTCTTCAATAATAATAATAATAATAATAATAATAATAATGATTATATATATCAACATTTAGTACTGTTCAAAATGTCAGAATTATTATTTTTAATTAATTAGAATGAATTAAATTGATCAGTAATGGTAAAACATTTACAAGGCTAAACTATTTAGAGTTTGCAATGATTTTTTTAACTTTTTAAAAAATATATATATTTAAACATTATTTCAAATTGTAATAATAACTCACAATATTACCATTTTACTTAATTTTGTTTATTTTAAACATTGCATTTTTGTAAATTTGCTAATTTAAATACAACATTTTTGGATTTATTTTTAATTTGTTAATTTAAATCACCACATTAATTAATCAATGACCATGTTAATTTAAATGATTAACAAATCTAAATTACTACACAAACATACTTTTTTTAAAATAAAGACATTATTTGCAAATGTTTTACAAAATATCACCCTGGTCCACAAAACCAGTCTTATTTCAATAAGCAAAAATAGACTTTATGGGTTAAAATAATAGATTTTTCTTTTGTCAAAAAAACAATAGAATATTAGTAAAATATCTTTTTGTAAGTTTTCTATGCAAAACTCAATTTTTGATTAATAATTAGTTCAGAAAAATATAAAAGGCGATTTTCTCAGTATTTAGATTTTTATTGAACTTTTAGATTCCAGATTTCCAAATAATCAGATTTTCAGATAAATGCATCTTGCCACCCTATAAAAGTTTAATGGATTCAGCTTTCAGGTGATGCATTAATCTCAATTTTAAAAAAAATGACATGTATGATTTGTTTTGTGGTCCAGGGTCAAATAAAAATATATTGATGCATTATATTTGTGCAGGCAGCAAATGTTCTAATTGGCATCAAAAAATGCTAACGATAATAGAAAAGAAATAGGCAGGGTTTAAAAAAATCTAGCAAAATATTGCTCATTGTCCAAGTCCATGCAATGAAACTTACATTGCTTACTCCATCATAAAAACTGTGTTGCGAAAAATGTTGTTTACAGCTTTTGTGGTGTGAATTCTCTAAATGTTGGAGAAAGTGACGCGTGACAAGTGAGAGAATCAAGGCAAGATCAGGTCACATACTGCTATTTTGTCTTTTTGAATATATTTTTATCCACATTTATATCGACAAATGTATAAATATACATTCTAACAGATTTATGTATACAAATAGTTTCACTAAAGGCTTTACGTATGTGACTTTTCAATGATAAAGTGCAGGGGATGAATTTACAGTTTATTTCCAGCAGATTCTTCAACCATTAAATTATACAACTATACCGTTAGTTGTACACATACTGTAGTTCTGTGTGCTACAGAACAGATTTTTTTTCTCTCTGTCTGTTAGAACCTCTGTTTTCTAGGTCACGATGATCCACCAATTGTGAAGCAATGCTATATAGGAAAAATGAAGAGCTTAATAACGAGCCCTGACTCGTTACATAATGCATCATCGTTAGATTGAGTGACCAGTATTGCATCAGTTGGCAGCAAACCAGGCAAACCAGGCTGGCAGACTCCAAGATAATCCTGGATTTCACTCAACAAGCTGAAGCATGTGTGATATACGTGTACTTCCTACAGAAATTAAATGGACAAACACTTCATTAAATAAAGCGATCTGAACATTTTGTTATTATATATTCTTCCATTTATGGAATTACTTATGCTCTTTGGTAGCATGATTAAATTCTATGATTTGTTCCATTGATGTTGCTTAAATTAGTATTTTATTTTAGTGCTCTTTATACCCCAAAAGTATCCATGACCTTAACTATAACCTATATAATAATAATATAATAATAATCATATATTATCCAGATATTTCTTAGGTAAGTACGCTGCAAGTAAACATTATGTACTGTAAAATAAAGAGCAACCAAACATTACTTTTCATACATAATCAAACTGAAATTACCAGACACTAAGTTAATTATGAGACAATGAGTCATAATTATGACATTAATGGTCCAAATTAAACATTTGCGACGTTATCTTTAATCTCAGAATTAGATATCTCTGACACTAGTTTTCTTAGGTAATGTCCAATAATCTAAAAATTATTGACTATATTTTGCCTGTCCTATTTTTGTGTACATTTTTATGAAGTGTTGTTTTTATATCTAATCATTTTAGGATTGATTTTCAGCTTTGTTTTCAAGCAACTTCCATATGGTGTACCAGGCAGGCATCCTGTACTCTAGAACTCTAGTTTAAAGGCAAAATAAAAAGACTCAAATTAAAATGAATGTGTAAACACTACTTAAAAGCAATATTTCACCCAAAAATAAAAATTTCCTGTACATTTAATTACCCTCAGGCCATCCAAAATGCAAGTGATTTCAGAGTAAAAAGGCATGGACAGTAAACTGTACATTACATTGTATAATTGCAGATGTATACACTGAGCATCACGCACCTTCATTTTTCTAATTTTGATTGTAATAATGCACACCTTTTGTAAAGCTGCTTTGGAACGATACTTATTGTGAAAATCAACTATACAAATAAACTAGAATGTATATATTATGGTCTCTTAATTTACTTAGTGAATTTTGAGATCATGAGAATCATAATTATGACATATTAGTCAAAATTATAATAGTCAAAATGATTAATTTCTCATTTTTCATTTTGTACATCATAATCATGACATCCTTCTTTAACATTTTTTTTCTTATATGGTAGAAATGAGCTTCCACATTTGTCAAAATAGATATGAAGTGCTCACCAAAATGAAACACATTTACATAAACAAATATGACTCACACTAACATGAGAAATACAGAACTGAGATAATAAGAGTGCTATTTAAGATAAACAGGCCTATAAAACAGTTTTATATTAATGCAATGTTGTCTGAAAATGATGTCTCCTCTTTGAAGATTCACTGTTTCAGAGGGTGCATGTGGGCATAAAAGCTTTTCCTGTTGCCATAGCAATGCATTCGGCTGCATGGCATCAAATAAATGCATTTGACGTTAGATAGTGGTGACCTAGAAAAACCAACTCAATATGAGAACCCACGGGGCATTAAAACCAATAACTCATGGAAAAAAAGAAACAAATAAACAGTTACACATTCAGTACAACAACCACTGGGAAAAACAAACACATATGCATACTTTTTTAAAAAACACTTCGGCATATTGAAAAAGTATAATAAAACAATTATAGACTTAGATGTTCAACAGTTCAAATAGGGTTTTAAACTGTAAAGTGTTCAACTGCTAAATCCCCTTAAGTGCTGTTTGAGAATTTCTTCTAAAATTACACTTTTCTCAGCCTCCTTTATTTATGTTCAGTAATTATTTTACTATTACTATTATTTTACTACCTATTATTTCCCATAAAAATTACTGAACATATACAGCTCTGGTTTCCCCCACAAGCCCAAAAGACATGTGCTATAGGTGAATTGGGTAAGCTAAATTGTCCGTAGTGTATGTGTGTGGATGAATGAGAGTGTATGGGTGTTTGCCAGAGATGGGCTGCAGCTGGAAGGGCATCCTTTGCATAATACATATATATGCTGGATAAGTTGGAGGGTTATTTTGCTGTGGCGACCCCTGATTAATAAAGGGACAAGGCCGAAAAGAAAATGAATGAATGAATGAATGAACAAATGTAATTTTCTTCTGCTAATTTTAGAAGAAAATTTCAAACAGCACTTGAAGCATCTGAATTTTTCATACATTCCACACATACTTTTGATAAACATTTAATGAAAATCCTGAGGTTCACATCTAATAACATTATAAAAATGACACTTTTTTCAGAGCCTTTAAGACCATCTCTAACTTCCCTTTCATGTTGTGAACCTTCTATTGTAGCGTTGTCAGTACATTATGCTGCTGGTCACTACTGTATTATTCAAATGGTGTGCAGATGTATTCTAAATATAGGAGCTTGTCCTGAACTGCTCCAGAGGATCAGACACCCCCCTAAAAACACTGATTAAAATTCCAGAGCTCCCGTTGAGCAGCCTGGCCACTTTTCATGGGACACCAACCAAATGGACAACCTCAAGTCAATCGTCAGTCAAACATTGATGGTACTCTAATGCAACTCGAATTGTCCATCGCTTCACTTGCGATGATCACTGTGCATGTGATTCTCTCAACTTTAGAGTTGCACTTTTAGGAACTAAAGGGAAAAGGCTATACTGGTGCATCAATAGAGACTGATCTCCCAGTGCTGCTAAGCTCTTCATATGGAGCTCAGTCAATGAACTATTCTTAAAAAGGTCATAGCTAAAAATGCTGCTTAATTAAATGTCATTTAGGCATGGGCCGGTATAAGATTCTGACGGTATGATAACCCTGGATAAAAATTTCACGGTTTCAAGGTATCACGGTATTGTGTTTATTGCTCTAAAATATATTCTTTTTAAATGTCTGGATAAAAAAACTTAAACTTTTTTCCCCTTTGAAAACAATATATTTTAATTTTCAGTTTATTATTTATTTTATTAATTATAAGATTTATAATATTTTGGAGCAGTAAACATGTCAGGCTGACTAATAAAAATGAATCTCTGTCTCCTGTTGTCTTCATTAGTTTCAAAAACACAGATTTCTTTACAATTTAAAACATCTTTGCATATTATTTTCTGCTGGAGGTACTGTTGTCCTAAAAAACAAAAAAAAATGTAAATAAATAACCTTACACATACCTTAGGAATGGTATTACAGAAAAATTTGGCGGTTTTAAAACCTTGACTTTTCCAAACCGTGGTATACCTTGAAAACGGTTATCGTCCAATGCCTAATGTTGTTCAGTTAAAATATTTAATTCCTCACATCAATTAACCATGAAGAACACGACCAATGGCGATCATTCTTAAGACATGTTTTCCATTTTTCATACACAAACCTCAGATCATGCGTTACAGCAGAGAAGGTGGATGAAGGATCTGAATAATGTAAGTTTGCAGAGAACAAAAGCACTGCAAAAAATCAATTTGGCTTTGGCACATTGTAATTGCATTAATCCTTAAAGCTCATCTCATTGGAGTTAAGCCTTCTGCACTGATCTCATGTGTCGACTGGCTCTGGTGCACAGTCCCATTGTTCGACATGCATACGTTAGCATAATATTAGACCTTGATCCTCCTGTGTGTCTTTGGGCAAGTTGGATTCTCCCAGGTTTCATTAGGCAGAGAAAGCATGCCTGATGCCCAAAACTTCACAGAATACAATGTAATCTCCAGCTGTGAGTATCCGCAGGACTGAGAGAGTTGCTTCAAAGAACAACTTTCAGTATGCTGCATGGCCTTACACACCTAAGCCTAAATCAGATGAATTAGTCATTTAAAAAAAGGAAAACCCATCATATGAAAAATCATGCACTATTTGAATAAACTATTAAAGAGCTATTAAAGTGCACTGTGTTTAAAACTATTGATTCATCTATAAATGAGTTGATTCAAGCGGTTGAGTCAAATGAGTCGAGCGGTTCAAATGAATTGCCGTGGTAACAAATCTTTAGCTGTGTCTACGTGACGTTGTTACAGAACTTAAGCCCATTAGTTGCATGCGCAGACCTGGGAAAATTGAAACCCCACCCACAAACCCTGTAGAAAGAAAAAGTGGGAGACAAACACTGTAGCAGACCCTGGTTAAATCATGTCGCATAGACACCGTGCTCTGAAGTGTGAGGGAAAGTTAGTGTTACTTTCCCCACCAAAAGATGAGGCTGTGAAGAGTCAGTGGTTGAAGTTTACTTTTGCAAAAAATACCTCAGCATTATAGCCCAGACTTGTGCTGTGTTCCCATCATTTTTCTGATGAGTGCTTCAGCAAACTACATGCTAACAACAGAGGATTCGTCGGCTGTTTGTTAAAGGATCAGAAAAGACTATTGATGTATGGGACTTTGTCAGAGCTTGACAGAAACTTTACAGTACACAGTTCATGGATCAGTTTCTTCCTCCATTTCACAAGTGTAATTAACTTAAGTGTGATTAAACTGGTTGCCTCCTTGTTTTCTCTAGCTTGCAAATTATGTATTTAATTGTGTTTTGTTACTATTAACCACTTGTACTGTATCTGGTTAACTCTTTATATTCTCATATCGCGTCTAAAACCACGTTGAAAATTTGACGAGTGCCAGATTGATTTCATTTAAATGCCTTTGTGAGCTCGCGATCCTTTACCATTTGTTGTTGCTATGGCCTCCGTCAGCTGTTCCTACACACGTGCGATGGTCAAGTTTCAAAATAGTTCAGCTTTTCCCACTGTGTGGATTAATACTGAATGTGTGTCATGGTTAAGAATAGAGCAACATGCTAGTGTTTAACTGCATTGCTTTAATGCACTCCTGCATTGGGCTCACACATATACTCTGCTCTCTGACTACTTCAAAATTGTTGATAAGTCATGGTGGGCATTTCTCTCTGCACGTCTCATGCTGAACGCAGTCGACCAATCACAATAGACTGGGTCATCAGATCAATCAGCGCAGATTAGCATCGCGCTAAAGAGGGGTTTGGGAACAAATGAATCGCTGAACGAATCATATGGGAGTCGCTGGGATAATTAGGTAAAAATAAATGCATATTATAAGTAAATTAAAGTGTTTTTTGACCTTGCATGCATGTCAGCCATTTGTTAGAGACCCCTAAAACCAAAATATGACCCCTTTTTAATGTATAATAGGGGCTCTTAAAAAAGCAGCGTTTATCATACCACTCATATTGTGCATGAATTCACCTCTGGATCTTCATTTGCTTCCTGTACTGCTTCAGGCCATCATTGTCACAAACAAATGAAAGATCATCATAACATATCATGGGGCAAGGAAGTGGCGACATGACAAACCGTTATGACAAATTGATTATTTGTGATGAATGAATGTAATGAAAGTCTGTTTCCTCATGCACTTGGCACCACAAGTAACTGAATAAGTCATTTGCTGCTTGGCAAGCTTTGCATTCCTCATCCCAATTCTGTCCTTACTTGGTGTATAGTCAAGCTGTCAAGAATTGCAAGTAATAAAAGACAAATTTCATCATTATATTGAATATCAGCACTGGCTAACTATGAATGAAGATAAACTGGTAGCCTGTCTACAGCACAACAGACTTGTGTGTCAGAGGCCCAATTTAAACCTGATATTAAGATGGTATTTTGGTCAGTGCAATCATGTGAATGATGTTAAATACAGATGTAAACATGAATGAAAACTTTTTAGCTTGTCCGCTTTGTCATTTTCTACTTTAGGTAATCTGAAATGTATTAAAGATGCAGTTTAAAGGATTGAGGGCGTGGTGGCTCAGTAGTTAGCACTGTCACCTCACAGCAAGAAAGTCGCTGGTTCGAGTCTCGGCTAAGCCAGTTGCCATTTCTGTTTGGAGTTTGCATGTTCTCCACGTGTTCGTGTGGGTTTCCTCCAGGTGCTCCGGTTTACCCCACAAGCCCAAAGACATTGGGTAAGCTAATTTGTCCGTAGTGTATGTGTGTGAACGTGAGAGTGTATGGGTGTTTCCCAGTACTGGGTTGCAGCTGGAAGTTGGTGATTCATTTCGCGGAAGCAACCTCTGATGAATAAAGGATCTAAGCCAAAGGAAAATGAAATGAAATGAAATATAAAGGATGGACAGATTACCAAGTGGTTAAAATAGCGGAACATTGCAGAACAATTTTTAAATTATTTATTTTTTTTCGGAAATTATTATAGGGATATTTTTTACACTCAGCACCTCCTCAGATGACTCGAGTTGCCAGATTGACGACACCAACATGAGTGAGTGTACCTGACAATTGAGCCTTACACTGTAAGCTCCTTAGCCAATATTGACATTTGTAATATTTTTATTATTTGCTAATTGAATGAACCACCTCATGTGGATTTTTTGGAATTCTGAATCTGCAGCTCCTTTCAGAGGATGCATTTTGGGCCACACTTGCATAAACTGAGGCAGCCTTTAAAGCTGAAATGAAATGTGCTGTATTTTCCACCAAGGCAATGCAGGATGCCGAAATATAATTGGGTAAACTGGCACGGGCGGAGTTACTCAGATCAAAACAAATACAGACATTCGACAAGGAGCACATATCTTCAAAGGAGAATAGCTCACTTAAACATTGTTTTTCAGATAAACAATTATGTCCACTTATCATGTTTTTTATATATCTGCAAACATATCATGGAATTTTTCTGCTTTAGAACTGTCAAAAACAAACATATAGCACCATTAAATTAGATTGTTTTCAAAGTGTAAATGTTCATGTGATTGAATGCTTCCGAAACAGCCAAAAAAAAAAAAAAATACTCTGCCTACTGACTTATCAAGATTATTATGGGATGATAATCATTATGGGATACACTAAAACAAAGTATTCACGCTTTGCTGCATTGCATCAAAAGACACAGATTATGATTGAAACTGCAGTTACCATCCACAACATTTTCATTCACTTGCATTCCCACCAACAAGTCAATGTAACTTGGTTTTATTTAACAGCACCCATTGTTCATGTACTAATAGATATGCATCACATAAAAAGCTCCCACAAAAGTGACATAGAGCGTGACAAAATATGATGAAAGTTTCAATGAAAGTGGAGACCACAGCAGATGTAAAAACAGTAGTGTGTCTCGGATGACCTCTTTCGATCAGATCAAGGAAAATGCCTTTTAATAAATGAAGACCAGGCCAAAACCACATATTGTATTGTATTCATTACATATATTTTTTTCCAAACAGTAAAATAGTTAGAATAAATAAGCTGTGTTTGCTTACTGCATTGTGGTCCCCCAGTGGTTTTTCAATTAGTGTCCCAAATATGGTGGGCTGCAAAAAAAAGTAGAAAATCAACCAGTTAAAAATCTGAAAAGTTGACATGCAGGTCATGAGCAAAGTCTAGCATGAAAAATTCCTTTTAAAGTAAAGGAGGGTGTATAAACATCACATGATAGTGGTCAAGATTACAGACAGTTCACAGATCAAAGAAGACACCATCAAGCCAGATTAGAAGCTGATACAAAAGCACTGGACAAAACTTAGTAGCAGCAAGCTCATTGATCATACTGCACTCAGACCTTGTTACATACTATAGCATTGGGAAAGATTTGAAGCTGGAACCTGATGAAAATGCAGTGAAGGTTAAATCAGGGCCACTGGTCCACTCAAAGTAAATACAAATTGCTTGTAATGCAAAGAAGAAGAAAAAATCACGCAGAGGAAAAATTTAAAGAATACTACACACTATGTCTACAATGGACACAACAATTATCACTCACACAGCAGTTAGATGCTGTTTATAATAAATGCATCAAAGCATGAGAGCACATGAAAGTTACTTGAGTTCAACACAGTGTAAATAGACCTTGATGGATGAGTGATGATCTTCAAATCTTCAAAGTGCTTCTGTTTGGAGAATTAATCTTAAATGCAAGAGGTGTAAATCTGAGTGATCAACCACTGTACCCAACCACCATAGCTTTTTTATTATTTAAACTACTCAAAGAATTCAGATAACACTCCAGATCCCAGACTTGCTATAGCAGATATTATTAATCACCAACTGGAGTGGCCACGAGCTCCTCTAGAAGGCACTTTATCCTGCACCATTACTACTCACCCAGACTCATTTCCCACAATACATTTTAGTGATTACAGCTTCACCTGATTCCGATTATCCGGACATTCGGACTGTTTGCTTGTTTTGACCACAGTTATTCCAAATCAGTGTGGGCAGAGCGAAACACTGAAACAGTTGAAGCAAGCAAAGAAAAAAAAGTAAAGCGAATTGACAAATTATAACCTATGCTGTATATGAATGAATATACAGAAATGAATCTTCAAATCATCATGATTTGGATAGTGTTCCAGACCAGAATGGTGTCACTGTGGGTTCAAATCCAGAAAGAAGCAATTGTAGTCATTTAGCTTTTAATGCCCTATTCTTGTAATGTGTTGTAACATCGGTCTGACATCTGAATGAACTCTTTGTGAATAAATATGCTATATAGTTAAAAATCTTTTTTATGTTTGTTAACAACCTTGTCAATCAGATTCTGCAGGTATCACTTAAAATGCTTGGGAATCACTTTAGTCACATGACATAAACGTTTTGAATTATACATCGCAGAAGTGTTTTGAAACATCTATGCTTTGAGATCTTAAAACACTGTTGAAACATCAGTTTTGTGTCAATCATCTCTATTATATATACATATGGTCCACTCCTCCTCTATATGCCTCTATATGGCCTAATGCAATCTAAGGTGTTCCTTAGAGCTCCATAGAGCTCATTTAACCAATGCTAAATTAGCAAATTTTTTCTCTAATAGAAGTGATGTCTGTCATCGTTGTAAGCAGTCTCCTGCTAACCATCTCCATATGTTTTGGAGTTGTACTCAATTGAAAAATTTCTGGTCCAGTGTTTTTGACACACTTAATAAATCTATTAACATAAATCTAGACCCTAACTCCTTGACAGCCCTTTTTGGCATTTCAGAGAGAGTTGACTGGACTGTTGCATCTCGCCGGGTTTTTGCTTTTTCTACTCATTTAGCTAGACAAGCCATTCTTATCAAATGGAAACAGGTGATTCCTCCATCACATGACATGTGGATCCGAGAAATCTTTAGTTACATAAAACTTGAGAAATGAAGATGTTTACTTGCAGGATCTCTCAAATCTTTTTGCAAGACCTGAAACCCTATGTTAGACTATATATCAAAGGCTTATCCTGTTCAGTTGATATCTGATCTAATACACAGTAATTAATTGGAAAGAGGAAATATTGACTCAATGTCAACTTTTCAAATTTTATTTATTTATTTTTTGCTCTTTTATTGTAAACTTGCTCATTTATTATTTAAAAAAATATATATCTTTTATTTTTATTAAATTTTTTATTTATTTCTTTTTTTATCTTTCAGAGGATAAGCTTGTTTATAATTCATAAATTTTATTTTGAGGGGATAGTGGGAAAATAAGAAAAAAATACAGTCTGTAATTTTTCCTATGTTGTATTGTATACTATGATGTATTGTCTTGTTAACCACCAATAAAAAAACAAAACCAAAGTACTGTTACAGAGAAGAACTACAGTACATAACAATCAAAAGTGTCCTGTCCTTACTGTGCTGTCCTGGGGCCAAGGTTGCCTTGGCTTTTTTTTTTATTCTCTCTTAGCAATGCATTTTTAAACATTATTGGTACTGAGATCTACTCACTTTAACATTTTCTGGGCTTGTGGCTTGTTTACATCCATATTCTTTCAACATTTTCATGATATTACAGATAAAAGACTGTTGATCATTGCATCACTTTTTGCAGCAACTGAACTCAACATAATGATTAATTAATGACTCTGAAGTGTTTTTAATTCAAAGTCAACCCTGACAACCACACATAAAGCATCCGATGAATTTTCTACTTGAAAAGTGATATGGACTTAGTCATAAAACTGCGAAGAGAGATGCTGACGATTCATGGTGCGACTGCTTTGTTTTATGCGCTTTATTAAGGTATTTCACAATTAAACAATCATTACAACCCACATCAACCTTTGAGAGAACAATTAATAAATCACTGATCTCAGTATAACACATCTCACACAGCATAACATATTCCTGAGGCTATTGTCATGAATACAGGATGCATTGTGTCTAACAACCTCTGTGATGTTTAATGACTTTGGGCTGTGGAATGATGACTATAATAAAATAGCAGAATTCATTACTCGTGTGAGCAGGTGTCTATGTCAAGATAAATGGAAATTGTGTGACTGTAATATAGACATTGAAAAAAAGGAGCTTGTTTAGCTAATTAAAGTCTAGACTTTAAAATTGCAAATGAGACAACATGGCAGAAAGCATCTCATTCTGCAAGTCCATCGGTCAGTGATCTAAAGCAATTAACAAAACAACAGTGCTAAGTTACAGCACCCGGTGCCTCCGGCAATGAGAAAATGACAGAATAGGCAGCAAAGTAAGTCATGCATGTAATTAAAAACATTGCACTAATACAACTGCTGGAATCATAATGGGCCACGCTAACAGACCATACTCCTCTGCAAACCATTTGAGCTGCAAGTCCTGTCTTGCACTTGTTTTAGTTGGCTGGGTCAAAAAGGTAAGTCATGATGACTTAATCGGAAGGATGTTTGTATTTTGGCACAGCTGGTAAGAATGTGATCTCATGTATTATTATGTGTGAGGGCTGAATCATTTGTAAACTATTGATTATATTCTAGTGCCAGTTTTATGTTGTTTATCAAATTTAAACAGAATTATGAGTAGTTTTAAAAAGTTAAAAAGGTAAATAATTCTTAATTTTGTGTAATTAGTTACAGTTTTAAAAACTTTGATAATTTCACAATATTTAATATATTATGTATACAATTTTCACAGTAATGTACAATAATGCAAATACAGGTGTGCTTTTTTGGTTTAAAATGTAAATAAAATGACAGCAAAGGTAATTTTACTAAAAAATATTGTAAAGATTTAAAGATGTAACAATTAAACATTAAATATACAGTTTAATGTTAAATATTAACATCAAAATTAATTTAAAAATCTGATATTGGCTGATAAATTATATGGTACAATACAACATTATTACTAAATATTTTATTATTTACATTAATATAGATTAATTAATGCTATAATGAACTATAATGGGCGACACAGAGGTTAGCACTGTCGCCTCACAGCAAGAAGATTGCTGGTTCGAGTCCAGGCTGGGTCAGTTGGCATTTCTGTTTGCATGTTCTCCCCATGTTTGCGAGGGTTTCCTCAGATTTCTCCCACAGTCTAAAGACATGTACTATAGGTGAATTGAATAAACTAAATTGGCTGTAATGTATGTGTGTGAATGAGAGTGTATTGATGTTTCTCAGTAGTGGGTTGCAGCTGGAAGGCCATCCGCTGTGTAAAACATATGGTGGATAAGGTGGTGGTTCATTCCGCTGTGGCCAGCCCTGATAAATAAAGTGACTTAAGCTAAAGAAAAATGAATGAATGAACTATAATGTTTAAAAATGAAAAATAGTTATTCTCTAATTACATTAACAACTATTTGCTAATAAAAACAGCAGTTCATTGTTAGCTCAGGACTATCAAATAATAATGAACAGATATGATTTAATGCATTGGTAAAAAAATAAATTAAAATGACCTGAAATAACCCAATTGTAATAGTAAATGAATGAAACATTGTTTTGAACTGTTACCATGATAAGTAATTTATTAACAAATGTTTTACAAAAGGCGACGCAGTGGCACAGTAGGTAGTGCTGTCGCCTCACAGCAAGAAGGTCGCTGGTTCGAGCCTCGGCTCAGTTGGCGCTTTTGTGTGGAGTTTGCATGTTCTCCCTGCGTTTGGGTGGGTTTCCTCCGGGTGCTCCGGTTTCCCCCACAGTCCAAAGACATGTGGTACAGGTGAATTGGGTTGGCTAAATTGTCCGTAGTGTATGAGTGTATGTGTGAATGAGTGTGTGTGGATGTTTCCCAGTGATGGGTTGCAGCTGGAAGGGCATCCGCTGCGTAAAACGTGCTGGATAAGTTGGCGGTTCATTCCGCTGTGGCAACCCAGGATTAAAAAAGGGACTAAGCCGAAAAGAAAATTAATGAATGAATGAATGTGTTACAAAACACATATTCTAAAGTGTTAATGGAAGCTTTTAAGAGCTCTAAATCCCAAACTGCCCTTTAAAAAACTTGATTTTAACACATTGTGTTTGCTTCAACAACTGCCAAGCATGTCCGGGGCTTCCCTAAGGCAAGATTCAAGTTTTCCGGTAATCTTCATAATCTTCAACCATGCAAAGAACACAGTCTGAAAGGCAGAATGGGAACCCGGCGTCCTTGTGTGCCAGGAACCAGACATTTCACACTCAGTTTGCTGACTGGAACATCAGTCTCTGGCACTGAAAGAGGAAACGCAGCCTACTGAGATCTCTGCTTTAATGGAAACACTGGGGGAATCCATGCTGCTGCCACAGGTGCACCAGAGCCCTCTAATCACACAGATGAGTGGCTCTTCTGTCACACTGACGTCTGGCTGAAAAACAGATGCTCACCTACATGTTATTGCAGGAAATTGCATTCCCTATAATTCAGGAATCAACTATTAACTCTGCAAATGTAGCGACAAACTAGACACGAGTAATAAAATCACGCCCCCATCACTGCCACTTAAACAGTCAAAACATCAATTCAGCTCAATGAGTTGATGATGAGTTTTGTCAGGTTTGTGTGAACACTATATGAAACAGCTGTTTGCTCCTTATGTGTGGTTTAAATTAATGGGTTAATTATTGTTAATAACATGAACCTTGAGCAAACCTGATTGGCTGAAGTGGAAAATATGGAATGAAATGATTGAATGGAATTAACAGTAAAATTGAGGTGAAATGACAAAGAGAGATCTCTCAGCTGAATGGATCTCTCGTTTTTTCAGATGTAGACTTCAGACAGACAGGTGTGAATCAATGCTCAGCTTTGACTTATAAATCCCTGTCTGAGAGCAGGCAGCTGAAGGATGTCTGACAGTTTGAAAGCAAACAATTAGTCATCCTGAAGTGTTGTGTCTCTTCCGGATTTCATACCTCAGTTCAACGCAATACACTCAGTAATCTTATAAAGATGCAGTTTTTTCAGACTTCAAATGAGATGTTTTGTTTCTAAAGGTAGCCAATTAAAAAAAAAAAAATAAGTTGGTGATTGGTTTTTTGATGATTTTGGAGCTCAATATCAGTGCCTTACCACAGACCCTTTTTCTGCAATTTGGTACACGTCTCTGTAGTATTTAAACATAAATTATAATTCACTTTGGGCAAATCTACAGGCATTTGGTCTCAATCATCCATTATTTGCTCTAGAGCAAAGTAAAAATAGTTGTATAACTTTTTACAAATTAAATACAAACACTGCAATTGTTCTTTTGACTGATTTATGTTTCTGTTGCTGTTTGATGAATAGCATTGTTTAATAAAGGATATTTCATTCAAATGATAGTCTTTGTTTTTATATTGTTCTGCCATCAGGTGTTATGTGAGGCCATCCTAAAGACTTTTAAGGAGAACAAAACTATCTGTTTGAAGTATACATCACTTTCCTCTGTGGACATTCAAATGCTTTATTATGATATTGACTTGACCTGAAGAATAAATACAGAGATGAAGGTAAATCACACTTGATGTTGGTGAATTGCTGGATATGGGAGTGTATATACAGACAGACCTTTGTTGATTCATTGATTCATACCATTCAATAATTATAATCCTAAATAAATGCATCCATGAAGATGTTACAATACTCAACAAAATGCTATTTGCCCCCTTCGTTACGAGGTTTTTGCTCAGCTTATAAACCGACAAGATTTAAATCCTGGGGTGAGGTACAGTTCCTAACACAAAAAGGGTTTCAAGCCTGTGTATCTTCATCGGTGATGATATTTCTTATATTATTTACACATCTTTCCTTATTCAATTAGTGAATTACATTTTTGACCAAATGTTTTGATGCTCAAATCTCATTATGGACTAAAAAATTATGGACTAAAAAGTTATGGACGTAAGTGCAATTTCAGTATTAAGATTCTGCTTAATACATGACACTTCATAAGTAGCTGAATTCTGGCATTCATGCTGCTATAAATGCCAGTGTGGTTTCTTCTGGAGAATGATGATGATGGTGAAAAAAATAAATAATTAAGCACAAGGGAGTCAGCTGCTAACTGCAGCTAAGTATGACCCAGTGTGTGATAATGTCAACATGTTTATGTTGGGTCAAAGGTGAGCTCAGACTCACACTTTAGTGGAGAGCAGCTGTTGCCTGTGTGTGCATCTGTGTACACGTTCATGTGGTTTATGAGGAAATTAAATTGTATAATAACATGGATATGATAGTTATATTCTATTAGGGTGGTTTACAAGGACATGACTTGTGTTCTCGTAATTCACAATGCTTAAAAATTATATTAATGGGGAATTATAACATTCGAAATTTTCTACAGGTTTCCCATGAAGATTGGGTTTAGGGGTATAGGGGTAGGGTCAGGCCATATAATAAGCAGTTTTTTGAATACAATTAGTTTTTTCTGTATAAAATACAGACCTATGGCGAGTCCTTGAAAACCATATATTCATGTGTGTGTGTATTTGTGTGCATGTGTGTGTGTCTGTGTGCGTGTGCGTCCTTATAGACTGCCTTTATTTTCCTAATGTTATGCTCAAATGCCTTCATCCAAGTTTGTTTATACATACAAACTAATTCTTCAGTTGTGTTTTTTGTCATACAATCCTTTAGATTTTCCTTGAATAATCTAAAATACAGGATATAATTGTTAAGATATGCCTTTTCAAAGTCAAATTCAGCTTTACTGTCATGTTTAACCCACTGCAGGGAAATGGAGACATAAGGTCAATGTGGCTAATGTGGTTCTTTCAAGGAACTGAAGTGCAGACATGTCATCAACAATTTACCATCAACAACTTAGACAGCAAGAAAACAGTGTTAGACAAGAGGCAACATAAACAGAAGTATAACAACAGTGTCATAACATACATATGAAAGATATATTCTTCTAATCTCAATTGTAATATAATATTTATATGAAATATTTCAGTAGATTACTATTATTACAGTATTTTTAAACAAATAAAGACAGCCTTGATGAGTGTTTTCTTCAAATTGTGCATGTGTACATTAAGCATGTAATAAATCATAAAATGTGAAATGTAGTTGTTAATTGAGTGTTCCAATTTATGCCATTTTGTGCAATGAATTCATATTTTTGCATGGCACTCAAAACACTTGAGTAAAAGGAAATGATTAAGAACAAAATTAGTCCAAAGTGAGTTTTTCAGACTGGCAGTGAATCCTCCACAGGTCTTTGTAGCTAATTTTAACTCTGGCCGCAGTAACAGATAACAAACTGTGGCCAGCAGGAGCTTTGTGCAAGCTAATCAAGCTGACCGTCCCATTCTTAATCAACTGGAGTAGAGTCTTGGCAGAGATCTGTGCGTGAAACACCACAACTGCATGCAGAGGCATAATGAGGGTCCATTAAATTCTCATCCCTCGTGACATGAAAAAGAAGAAAATCAATAAATTTCCCGTTTTTGCATCCCAGCAAAGCATGTTTTTTTTTTGTAGAGCGAATACCTGATTTATACAGCCTAGAAGACATGCTAATGTTTTAAAGGTTAATCAAAGTTCTAGTGACAGATCGATGCTATTATTACATGCTCAGCAACCTTTCATAATGATGCATTGCTTTTGTACATGCCATCATTTGAACAAGTAGAAGTTAATATAGGTAGTAAGATGTTGTTGCTCCTTTCACATGTCCTCATTAGTTGAGTGGAATGGGCCATTGTTAACAGTAAATGTGAACAGATCCAGCAGGATCTACAGATAATCCACATATACTGTATATTAATATAAATCAAAAAGATTTGATCAATCAAATCCCAGAGACTGGAGCATGTTTTATCTTTATTCTCTCAGCTGTTTGTTTTTTGCTTTTCATTTTTCATTAAGGATTCAGTTCAGTTTTCAGTACACTACATCGGACACTATTTGCTCATTTCCATTAGCAATACAGTTCTGTATACAGTTTAGTACAGAACATTGTCGAAAGTACCAGAGTAGTGAACTATAGCACCTTTTTGGGACCCTTTCAAATCCTCTATTGTTGTGTATGGAGCAGATGTTGCAACTAAACAAGTGGAAAGCATTTACTGTCTATTTGCTCGCATCTAGATTTGAAGTAATGAACTTCAGTGTGCAAAACACCTGATTTGTGACCAGCCTGTATGTCTTTCTTCTACAACAAAAAAGCAGCATGAAGTCGCTGGCTTTTATCCTCTAGTTTGCTTTTGAAAATACTATTGGTTGGGTTTAGGGAAGGGGGGGAGGTCAGTCGATGTCAAGCTGATATGTTATACACGATAGGCCAACAGTCTACTCTTACAGGCGCACATGAGGAGGACTTTAATATTCTCAGAAATCTATTTTAAAAAGCCTCTGGTGGAGTTATGAGAAATGGTAAATATGAGAAAATGTGTCCCAATAAAGTATTCGACATAGTTCCTTCGCCAGTTGGTGAAGTTTTTCCCTCTCCGCTGTCGCCACTAGCTTGCATGGTTCGGGATCTGTGGAGCTGTGCATCGATGGATTGCCCTTTAGTGTTTGAACTCTCAGTAGTGATTATTAAACCACACTGAACTGAGCTCAACTGAACTGAACTTAAACTTTGGAAAATGAACTATACTTTTTCAAATTACTGTGATCTTTTATGTGAAGCTGCTTGACACAATCTACATTGTAAAAGCGCTATACAAATAATGGTGAATTGAATTGAATAGTCAAAAATGTACAGGGGGCCCTCAAGTGGATTTGAGAAAACAAAAACTGCAAGACAATCTAGTCCTGGGTACATACTTATTGGTTCTCAAAAATGCAGTCCTGGGTACATATTTCCAATAAGCATGCATTGACAGCTATAAAGTGTAGGTGCTGTTGGCAGTAGAAATGCAAGCCTAATTAGGGTGACTCGCACCGAATCATACTGCACTGTACTGAACAGTTTTGTACAGTTCAATGGGAGCAAAGCATGTGATGTACACAACAGGCTGAATATTACAATTTTAAAAACTTTTTATTTGCATTTGTAGTCCCTGTAGTTTTTAAAATTCTCAGACCAGCCCTTATGTCTTCAAAAACATTCAACATCACTCAAAAGAGCAATTAACTTTCAGGATTATTTGACACCACCGACTTCCACTCCTTTGATGGTAACCGGTGACTTCCACTGTATTTTTCAGCCCTATTAAGCAAGCCAATGGTGGACATCAACTACTCAAATACCAACATTTCTCAAAACATATATATTTTTTCAAGAGAAAAAAAAAATTCATACAGGAAGAAGTGGAGGGTGAGAAATCGATGACAGAATTTTCATTCTGGAAGTGAACTGCTCTTTTAAAATCACCTTTCCTCCCAAATAGGGTGCTTGGTTTAAATTTCAGCTCATTTTGACCCATGTCATGTTTCTGCAATTTGATTGACCTTGTGATTGGTTATGTCTGTATTTATTTAACATCTATATTGCTTGTTCCTCATCAGTGTGAAGTCCTCCCAAAGAATGCATGCTAATATTGTACAAACCTACACTCTATCAAGAGAGTTTCCAAACTTTATTCAAAGTATAAAATATACATGTTTTAAATTGAATAGAGCTGTTTTTGCCCTGATAATAAGGACTACATTTTGACGATAGTCATAAAGTGGTCATTCTAATCCTCCGCAGGCAAAGGAAAGGGTGCAACCAAAAACAAACCCAGTCCAAGATGCCTTTTGATGTCACAGAAAACCACATAAAGAAACAGGAGATGCTCATAATGCTGTTCTCACACAACCATCTCAGTGCCACAGTCCTTGTTTACCTTCGGTGGGAACAAAATCTAAAATCCGAGCAAGTTCAGAGGCAGAATTCATGAGCCTTATTGTTCCCCCAGCATAATCGCTCATTGATGTCACTTTTTAATGAAGGGGTTCGTGAGCCAAGTGTACAATTCAGGTGAGTCTCATCAAAAGCTTTGCAACACGATCCAGCACTCACATTCCCATCTTTCTAAGCTTAGTTGCTTGCCTCAGAAAAAAAAATGTCATCAAATGCATAATATTAAAGAGTCAGATAAACCCAGTCGACCTCTGCTGTGGTGGAGCCTAGCAAATGCTGCCTTGAGAACAAGTGGAGCACATGCTGACAGAAAGAGAATCTGAATGTGCAAAGATGAAAGTCATGTTTAAGCATTCCTAGATGGACCGTGACTGTGTGTGTGCACTAGGATCAAAGCCTCGCCTGCAGTGCCGGGCTGATGGAGGTCCCGGTGTTAATGGGGACAAGGAAGAGCTCTGGGCTTTGATGGAGAGCTTCTGCCTGATCCCTCGTCGCTGCTGTATTGTCAGGAGGCCTGTGGATCAGGCTACAGTCTCACTATATGGAGTGCTGTGGCATCATGCTGGTCACACAGGTGTAAATAAAAAAGTCCTTTAACTCTTCAGACAGGTGATCTCATGAGACTAAGTGATGAGACAAGGTTAGAGCGTATTTTCATACAAAACAAAATGGTGTGATGAGTCTTAACGCTGGAGTGTTTTACTGTTATTACAGGCTAAAGCAGTTTGTCACCAAAAGATAGAGCTTCTGTCATAATGTACTTATTCTCATGTAATTACAGACCCACTCAGCTTTAATTCATCTTTAAAACACAAATTAAGTTATTTGATGGAACAACATGAGTGTGAGCAAATGATGATAGATATTGCAATTTCATTGGTTTTGTTCATTATGCTAGGCTACTATCAATCAGACGTTTGTGTTCTTTTTTAAAAAAAGTGTGTTTGTAAGGCTCTGAGCTGTTTCATGATTTTTTGGCCCCATTCACTAATATTTTTTAAACAGTAAGACAATTTGCATATGTAGTAAAATATACTCACACATTTCCATCACAATTATGAAGGGCAGATAAAAATTTGGGGCGACATGGTGGCTCAGCGGTTAGCACTGTCACCTCCCACCAAGAAGGGTCTTCCCGTGTTTTCTTTACCGGGTGCTCCGGTTTCCTCCACAGTCCAAAGACATGTGGTATAGGAGAACTGAATAAACTAAATAGGCCATAATGTATGCGTATGAATGAGTGTGTATGGGTGTTTCCCAGTACTAAGTTACAGCTGGAAGGGCATCCACTGCATAAAACATATGTTGGATAAGTTTGCGGTTCATTTCACTGTGGCGACTCCTGATGAATAAACGGACTAAGCCGAAGTAAAATGAATGAATGAATGATATAAATTTGTTCTTATGATCATCCCAATGTTTTTGTTGTTGTTCAGTTTGTTGTTTTAGTTGGTTCAAAACAAATGTGAAAATCTAAAATGATTATGCAAATTATTTCTGCATGAAAATCCATGTGCGCAGATGTAACAATTATTAGATGAGCATTTCATTGCTCTGTTTAGGCAGGCAAAACAAATTGTCAGAAAAATGTGGAAAAGTCTGGAAACTGTCAACATAATCACACATAACAGCTTTAAGCTCAGTTTTTTAATTTTACTGTAAAACCTAAGAGTACAATAAAAAATAAACATACTATATTTCAAACAAATGTTACCAAAGTTTTAGGTGGAAAAAAAAGTTCTCAATAACTGATAGATTGAAGCAGATTTCTAGTATACAGCATGCTTTGCTTTCATCTGTTAAAAGAGTAAATGTTCAAATTTGAAGTGTTATTTAAGTGTTCTGTTATTTTGGAATTGGAGTAGCCTAATAGCGAATAAGAGCGTGTTTAAACTCACAGTGCTTTAGGAAGTGAAAGAATAGTCTAAAATGATTCTAAAAACAATTCAAAATGTTGATTGATGCACATTAAAGGTGGATATTGCCCACAACTCCTCTGCACTGGATTCAGAGCAGAAGTATAAAATACAAACATGGTGGATGTGTGTTATGATATTTCAGATATTTCAGGTTTAGATAGGGTCTAAGTGAGCAATAATCAACTTATTATTATTATTATTATTATTATTATTATTATTATTATTATTATTATTATTATTATTATTATTATTATTATTATTATTATTATAAACAGATTATTTCTGCAACAACAATGTAAACTTTATAAAGGTTTGTTGAGTTAAAAGTTAAATACATCATTATAAAAAATGTGAGCAGAGTTGTGGGTATGAAAGTCCCAAGCAAGACTTGTCTTTGGCATATCATCCTGCTGAAGAGCAGATACAGTGTTCAGGTCAATGACAGGCCTAATAATTTCATTAAAACAGTTTGTTTCTTTACCTAAAAATCAATGACTGTGCACGCTTAAGCAAAGTATTATTGTCTTTTTGCTAATCACTTAAAGTACCTCTGTTTCTACCAGTTTCCTCAGTTGGTTTGACCATCACTTACTCTAATTGAGTTACCTTAATTAGGACTTACAGCACACACACCGAATGAGAACTCATTTAAATCGTTTTACAGTTAAACACTGTTTAAGTTCTCTGTTCAAATATATTGTGAAAGGTTTGCTTTACAGAAGGTATATATTATATATTTCAAGTCTGGCTGTCAAAAACTAGTGGTGGGAAAATATCATTGATGTTTCCTGCCTCGGGGCAACTGTAGCTTATGCTCCAAAAATCAATACTTCCTGTTTCCTACAGGATATAACATGAGAAAACAGAGAAGAGAACATACCCGTTGTTTGGTGACGTGCCTCAGTCCGATGTGCGGCTGACTCCTGCACTGTGGAGAGAACAAACAGAGAATTTATTACTTTGGTACACAAACAGAAACACATTTTTTACAGCTTCATATAATAGATTTTTTTTGCTTTCTCACTCACCAAAAGTACTTCAGAGAAAAGGGAATATTAACTCAACTGATACATAAACTGAGTGACAATTATTTAAATCAACATGGCATTGAACAGCATTGTCCATTCTAAACACAATTTTAGAAATCCAATAATCTCAGCCATGGAGAGGGATTCAAAAGAAATGAAAAAAAAGTTTTTGTGTATTTCTGGTTTGTGTCGGCACATTTTAAACTTAATTGTTTGCATCATCGTAAGGAGTCAGTCCTATTTGAGAAGGTTGGCAGAGAGTCAGCAAGTAAATAGAGCTAATTTCAAGTCTAAAACAGACTTCTCTGTTTAAAAAAAAAACCATTAACTCGTCATCTTTAACTATAAAAAGTGCTAAATTAACAAGGCTGTAGAGCAAAATGTACTGTATAATAAAAATAAATATTTTTTTAGCACACAATGACACAAAAGTCAAAATAATGCAATATATCACATTTTAAAACATAACCATGCACTTCATAGAGGTTGACAAATTGATTGGCAAGCTGATTATTACCATTTTTAAATAATTTGGATCAGTGCGGCTCATTTTCAACCAGCTAAAAGTTGTGTAACAGGTGAAGAACAGGTGTTATTTAAGCAATTTTCTTTATTACATTTAATTACTTATATTTTATTATACTTTTTTTAATTAAAAAGAAAATCAGCCGAACGTATTGGTCAAAAAATCTGCATTATATAATATAAATCGGCTGCCCAGATTTTAAAATATCGGTATCTGCATCAACTAGAGAAAAACCCATATGGTACCTCCAGCATTTACTGACTTTGTAAACTTCAAAAACATACATACATATATACATACTCAGCTGCTGGGTCAAATTCACTGACATATAAATACAAATGTTAAACAACCACACACATTTACCCAGAGTTGGTTAATCTCTGTTAAACTAAAAAATATTTTTGAAATGTGTCAAGAGTTTTGTGCTGTTTTGAGAGAAAACTTTTTAAGAGGATCTAGCTGTACTTTTATTACTGCAGAAACACAAAAACACCTTTAGTCCCTCATTATAAATTATAATTTTACGCTACAGTTATGTATCTGCTTGGAGCAGTAGTTTAACACAGCATGTCAAAAGCAACCTAGAAAATGGGTTACTGTAAAACACCCAGCAAGCTGAATCAAAATAACCCATAATGTGTTTTGTCCAGCATTGGGTTGCCAAATATCCAAGGGCTGTTTTTTGTTTGCTGGTTTGGAGAGTAGGAAACACACTCAAGTTGTAGACAATATGTGCTCTAAAATAAGCTCTGAGGACATCAAACACATCTGAAACCAATCATACACTATACATGACTTTCTGTCAGAGCTGTCAACTCTGATTGCCTGATTCCTCAGAGAATGTGGTGGACTTTTTGAAAACTGTGTGTCACATTTCAAACATGACAAGAAAGCAAACAAGCTTGCTTTTCTTTCCAAAGACAAGTCTGATAAACAGTCGGGTTGTGCTTCACCAGCTGCATAAACACATACAAAAATACCTGAACTGACTCAAATCATGACACCTCCTCCAAAAACCAAAAATGAATCTCGTTTGCTTACACACACTCAAACTTGTATACGTGGTTTACAGGAATTCTTGATATGCATAATGTATTTTATACAGCAAGAAATGCTTATTACATGTCCCTAACCCACCCCTATTCCTATACTTAACCCTTATAAGAAGCTTGGGCCAAAATGTTGAATTTCAAAAGACATTGTTAAGTTGTGACCTTAAAAACCATCGTAATGGAGTACTTCTAAATCATGCCCAGGGCTGGACTGAATCTGCACATATTTTTGCTATTTCTTTGCTGAATTTTGTAAAAATAACAAAAATCTGCAGATTTATGCTAAATGTTTTTGAGTATTGTAACCAAAAACATCATAACAAAATAATACATTTTTGCTTTTATTTAAGGTTCATATAATATTTTTGTTGTTTGTTGATACTACTTGTTTAAAATGAGCTGAAACAACACGAATGCTGAGATTTCGTTGGGACAACTTAATTGTTTTATGTTTTTTTTAATTTGTAAAAACTAACAAGTTAACTTAATTTGTTTATGTTGTCCCAACACAAATCAATTTTGTGGAACCCAACATTTTTCACAGTGAATGCAAACGCAATAAGGACCACTTTTTTGGTAAACAAATCTACTATAATACAGAAAATAATACTTTACAAACTGTTTTGTGCATAAATCATATACAAATGCAAATTAGTTAATAATATTACTGAAATTAATATAAAAAACTGAGATTCAAATTGACACACATTTGCATAAGTAAATAGACCGATTCAATGATGGGCTAAAATAATCTGCTGATTTCTTTTGTATTCTGTGTGGGCCTAGTCAGGCATGGGCAGTATTTATGATACATGTACTTCAAATACAAAATAGTATATTGTACTTCGTATTTGATAGGGTTTATGAAAATAGGTCAGAACAGAAAATTGTTTAAGAAGGTGGTAAATGCTTGGAGTATGGATAGAAATTAAGCACACATAACGGAAATAACAAACATATGGCATGGCATATTTGGAGCAAGTCAACAATCATTGAAAATTGTATACTGCATAATGCTAAGACTAGTAATATAATATGGCTGTATACTGTACAACTCAGCTTCAGCATCTTTGTTTAAGAATTGAGGAGGAATAAATATCAGTCCATCAAGAACAGGATGTGGAGCCTTCAGCACATAATCATTCTCAGTCTCAGGGCTGCGGGTGGAAATGCAGAGGATTTTCCAGACTCCCGTTACACAGCAGCAGTAGGATGCATATAAAGAGTTTATTGCAAAAAGAGATAACTTCCTTTTTTAGAGAAATCATGTTTTATGTTGTGCATTGAAGAGTACAACTGCAAAAAACATGATTTATGGAGATTTTAGTAGTTTTCAGACATGTTTTTACATTAAGTATTGAAGACTTCAATTGCAAAAAACTACATTTATTAAACAAAAAAATAAAATAGCCTCTTCATACATCCTTTTAAAATATAAGATTTAAGTATAAGTTAAGAAATTGTTGCAATTTCACTGGCCACGTAGTGGATGGAAACAAAATGAAGAGATATAGTACTGTATTCCAACTCATTATCTGCATTAGATGGTTTTTACAGTGATTAAAGAGATCGTCTTTAAGACAAGACTTTCTGTATGAAATATGTACAAAATGTGTGCTAAAATGAAAGAGTAAATCAGTTTAATGGTGAAGGAATTGATTAAATATGCCTATTGATGGAAGGTTTGTGAAGAAATGTCATGCTCCTTTGTAAAAGTCTTTCGAAGTATTTTCAAAATACAAAATACAGTGTTTTACTGTGATACATTTGTGACTGCTGTATTTTGTAGTTTATTTTGATACACATAAAACTGAGGTGTTTTGTATTTTATTTTAAAATACATTTCAATATATTTTTGCCCATTCCTGGGCCTAGTCAGATACCCATGTCATTATACAACCTGTAAACCACATGGACTTGTACACACACACGCACACACACGCACACACACACACACACACACACACACACACACACACACACACGCACACACACACACACACACACACACACACACACACACACACACACACACGCGCACACACACACACACACACACAACCCACTCTTACTGCCTCACCCAGTTCATCTCTGAAGCCAAGATTTAAACACTGACCTGAACCAGACACCACTTTATCGGCGGGACAAAGCAATTACCAGGGAATGAGGTCTGAGTGAATGTATTCAGCTGATGTAGAGACGCAACACTGGGCCTGGACTAACAACACCTGCTCTAGCCAATCAAACATGATGAACCTTTCCAAAAGGGCTGAAACGTAAATGTACCTATTAGCCAATTATAAAATGAAAAATAAATCATTATGCAAAGCAAAGAAAACTGTTGCCCATGTAAATGCATCAGCCCACTCAATGCCCGAGACTCATGCACAAATCAAGAGAGAGGACAGACAATGGCTAACAGAGACCACGTCACATAAGTGTTCTTCATTATGAGGGAGCCTGGTTGCCTAGTTACCACAGCAGCCAGAGACGTGCATGATTTCTGATGCTCCTTTATGACTGCTGTCTGAATGACTGAGCTCCTCCTCAACACGAATCTGTTTGTTTGTGTTTGTGTGGGGGGGTAAGGTCATGACATGAGACACAGAGCCTTCTCCAGGTGCACAGATGTCCACAGATTGTCACGTCATGCATTTTTATTGACCAGATAGCCATTCAGTTTGGCGACATGCATTTGTTTCAAATTCAGCTAATCAGTTCTTGTCTTCCTACATTACATGCAAATAGCCACCAAAAGCAAGACATGTGTGCTACACTTTATTTATTCATTCATTCATTGTCTTTTCGGCTTAAGGCTGATTTATACTTCTGCGTCAAGCGCACGCTACGGTGCAGCCTACGCATGGACGCATAGTCCTCGCCGTGGCCATCGGCGATGCTGATGAGCACCTCTCAAAAAATGTAACCACGTCACAAGCTCTGTGATTGGTCGGCTTGGTAGCGCTGACGAGTGTGGGCGGAGGTAAGAGCCGCTCGAGCCCGATGCAGCGAGTGTTTACAAGTGTGGAGTCCAGTGAAGGAGCTCCGGATGGAAACTGATGTTTTGTGTTCACCTTATGATTAAGGTTATTGTACGTCCGCCAGTTCCAGCATCAACATGAGCGAGTTTGAGCCACCTGTACATTAAGGTACATTAACACCAGCGAAGAAACTCGACACAGAGGAACATAAAAACCTACTGCTAGCTAGCGTTTCGGAAGTGTTATTACAGAGCAACACAAACAGCGCACGGCAACGCGCATTGCATGCGCCGTGGGTCACGCCGATCACTTGATGCAGAAGTATAAACCAGGCTTAAGACTCTTTATTAATCTGGGGTCGCCACAGCGGAGTGAACCTTCAACTTATCCAGCATATGTTTTACACAGCGGATGCACTTCCAGCTGCAACCCATTACTGGGAAACACCCATACACTCCCATTCTCACACATACACTATGGACAATTTAGCTTACCCAATTCACCTGTACCGCATGTCTTTAGACTGTAGGGGAAACCAAAACACCCGGAGATATCCCACACGAACACAGGGAGAACATGCAAACTCTACACAGAAATGCCATCTGACCCAGCCGAGGCTCGAAGCATCGACCTTCTTGCTGTGAGGCGATCGTGCTAACCACTGCGCCCCACTTTAATTATAATTTGCTAATTTCACGGTGGCTCAATGGTTAGCACTGTCGCCTCACAGCAAGAAGGTCGCTGGTTTGAATTCTGGCAGGGTCAGTTGGTATTTCTGTGTGGAGTTTGCATGTTCTCCCCGTGTTCGCATGGATTTGCTCTGGTTTCTCGTTTTCCAATAGTCCAACACAGGTCTAAGTGAATTGAATAAACTAAATTGTCTGTAGTATGTGTGTGTGTGTGTGTGTGCGTGTGTATGTGTGTGTGTGTGTGTGTGTGTGTGTGTGTATGGGTGTTTACCAATGGTATCCGCTGTATAAAAAATATGCTGGAATCATTGGCAGTTCATTCCCCTGTGGCAAACTCTGAAATAGAGACTAGAATGACAGAAACAATGACATGTGCTTATGTCTCACTGTGTGTTATAGTACAGTATAGTACTATAAATTCATTCATTTTCTTTTCGGCTTAGTCCCTTTATTAAACTGGGGTCGCCACAGCGGAATGAACCGCCAACTTATCCTGCATATGCTCTGCGCAGCAGAGGACCTTTCAGCTGCAACCCATCACTGGGAAACACCCATAGACACTGAATCACACACATACACTACGGCCAGTTTAGTTTACCCAATTCACCTATTGTCTTCGTCTTTGGACTTGTGGGGGAAACCGGAGCACCTAGAGGAAACCCACACAAACACGAGGAGAACGTGCAAACTCCACACAGAAATGCCAACTGACGCAGCCGAGGTTCGAACCAGTGACCTACTTGCTGTGAGGCAATTGTGCTACCCACTGTGCCACCGCATTGCCCATAGTACTATATTATGACTTTATTAGTCTCACTATACTATGATTATAATATGTTGAGCTTAAGGATGCAACATTGCAACAACTTTCAAATCTAATGTTAAGTAAAAAAAAAAGTCTAAATGATGCTGACATGTAGCTCTGCCAAAAATGGCCTTGCAACATAAACAACATGCAGCAGATTTTCTATAAGAGCTTTTACATTCTCTTTCTCTTAAAAAAATGCTGTATTGCAGTGTAGAACTGTTCAGGAATCTTTTTATAGACGCTGTG
>NC_079439.1:44341470-44391470 GCF_903798145.1 Danio aesculapii | reverse complement strand
ACACACGCACGCACACACGCTCACACACACACACACACACACACACACACACACACACTTTATAAGAGTAAATGGAGTAAAATTACACACACAGAAACTAAAAACAAGGAAAAAGACAAAACTGTAAGCAATGTAGACTTTGCTGCAAGCACAAGCAACACATTATGAACAGAACAAAACAATTTTCACAAGACTCAGCGTAAATTATTTTTCCTTCTGTTTATAAAAGCTGGTTTGTGGTTAAAACATGATGCATTGTGGCCAGTGAAAGACTTTATTTTGCATCTTACTTTGCACAAAATTTTTTTCTTTGAGTCAGCCATATTTAAACTTCACCAGACTAGTTTTATAATTAAAATGATATGAAATAAAGCACTTTAAAGGCTGAAGGACACGGAAATGTCTATGAATTGAACTTCCACTAAAAGACTTCACCTTTTGAGTAGAAGAATTGCCAGGTCACATGTTTTAAACATATGTCTTTGCTCAAAGGGACAGAATTTGAAGTCTGACCTTCAAGTTCCTGTTGTGCTGAACATGAAAATCCATTATACAGTTGAAGTCGGAATTATTAGCCCCCCTGAATTATCAGCCCGCCCTGTTTATTTTTTTCCCCAATTTCTGTTTAACTGAGAGATTTTTTTCAACACATTTCTAAACATAATAGTTTTAATAACTCATCTCTAATAACTGATTTATTTTATCTTTGCCATGATGACAGTAAATAATATTTGACTAGATATTTTTCAAGACACTTCTGTACAGCTTAAAGTGACATTTAAAGGCTTAACTAGGCTAATTAGGTTAACTAGGCAGGTTAGGGTAATTAGGCAAGTTATTGTATAATGATGGTTTGTTAGACTATGGAAGAAATATATAGCTTAAAGGGGCTAATAATTTTGACTCTAAAACGGTGTTTAAAAAATTAAAAACTGCTTTTATTCTAGCAGAAATAAAACAAATAAGACTTTCTCTAGAAGAAAAAACATTATCAGACATACTGTGAAAATTTCCTTGCTCTGCTAAACATCATTTGGGAAATATTTAAAAAAGATAAAAAATTCAAAGGGTGGTGGGGGGATAATAATTCTGACTTCAACTGTAAAAAAATACATAGAAGACCTTACATTACATTTACAAATACATTCACAAACCCTTTTAGTTGTTTATTCACATATTGTAAAAAAAAAAAAACAAGCAGCATATTCCACTGATCAAACATCTGTGGCATTTCTTACTGATGTTTGTGCACAGTTTCATATCTTAAAGGTCACTTGCTTCTGCCTGGAATTCTTGTTAGCTTGCATTGAAGGTTTCCGTGTTTAGAGCTTATCCCAAAAAATATATGCAGAATGATGAGTGGAATATGTTGATCAGGCTGACAATGGCCATGGCATGGTCTTTTCTGCTTGTGTATGCTGGTTAAGATCTGTCTGTGACCTCCACATCCTTGAGAACTCACATCTAATAAACATACTGATGTCTGCTTTTGTGGAGTAATCATGACCAAATGTTCTCCTTCATTAAAAAGCTCACTTAAAGAAGCAAGCTTTCTTAAAGACACTTCTGCATGAAACCAACATATTAAGCAGATTTTGGCATCACAACAACAATAGAAACTGCATAGTAAACATTGGATTTAACTTTTGGCATCGTCTCTCTATACACTGCCTCATGGTGGACACATTAGGGAAAAAGTTCATCCTGAGAAAAGGGGTACAATAAAGTCTGTATAACAGTTAATTGACTCATATTATGTACAGTGAACTCACGGTCATGTTTAAGAAACCAGCATGAGATTATTTGAGGGTGTGCTTATAAAAGTACGGACATGGCCAGCAACAATACTCTCAAAAAAATGTTGTGTTACAGGAGGACCCAAAGCGTGACAAGAAAACAAATTACAGCAGCTTGAACTGTTTATACAAGGCAGGATGGATCGTTGACTGAATCTACTATCCAAATGTTGCAGAGGAAATTGAGACTTGTTAGACCAGACATCCTTTTCTATTCCTCTATTGTCCAGTTTGGGGAGCGTGTATGAATGATAGCCTCAGTTTGCTGTTCAAAGTTTCTAGCTATTTTACTATATTAATTTAGCAGATATTCTTTTTCAATATGACTTAAAAATAAGAAAAATAGAAGTACTTAAAATCAACAGAAAACAACAATATGCACAGAAAAACTATTTTGTTTGTTTAGTATTGTGCACTTTTTAAACAAACAAACAAACAAACAAACAAACAAACAAACAAACAAGACAAATGAAGAACAAACAGGTGGATAACGAATAAATAGGTAGTGGTATTGAAAGATTAAGTGTAGATAATACAGATTTCTAAAAAATTGCCCAAGTCTCGTAATGTAGATTTAAGATAACGTAGATTTAGGAAAGCCATTCCATCACCAGGGACTTTAAAGGTGAAAAGTCCTTGCAATTGATTTTTGTGCCCCTTGGGATGGCACCAGAGTGTCCAGAAAGTCCCGTATAGTGCACATAAGCCTGAAATAATGGGTTTAAGTAAAGGGGTGCAGAGCCAGGGGTAATTTTGTAGACAAATGACGGTTAAGGGTTAGGTGGGCTAAGTTACAGTTAAAGGTTAGGTGGGCTGGTCCTTCAAGGTGATGGTTCTACATTCAGCAGGAAATATGTTATATAAATTCCCAATTATCAGATCATCTGAGTGAGATGAGAGGTAGAGCTGAGTGTTGTCAGCACAAAAGTGAGAGGAAAAGCCAGGCTTCTGAAAGACAGATCCATGTGATTCCATGTAAAAGTAAAAGATAAGTGGTCTATTAACAGAGCACTGACGCACTGTGCTTTGAGCTAGGTTATTCTCACAAAACTATTAAAGCAATTATGGCATTTAGGATTTTAAATATAAAAAATAGCCATTCAGTAATGTAGAAGAAACATAAGAACAAAGACAGTTTTGTTGTCTACAAAGCACAATGTCTCATTTCAAGATGAGAATTATTTTTTATTATTATTTTACTGCATTTTCAATGTAAAATTCTCATTACTGAAATGTGTCTATGTCTGAATGTTTTTTGATTGTGTAATTTAAACAAATGAACATAAAAATTTCTGTTTAAAACTAATGAATTCTAATATATTATTTTTCATGACAGAACAAATCATTTAATGAAAAGGTACTTATAATAATGAAATATTAAGCATATATGGAAAAATTATGCGTCTATGACTATGACTGATGTTTTTATTCTCCTCAACAATTTTGAAGGACTGTTTAAACACACATAATCGTTTGTGTTGCGGTTTCTTTTCTATCAGGTCAAACGAGTCTGGCCATTGTCCATTGTGACTTTTGGCATTAACAAGACATGTTTTAGCCTTTTGATCTGGCCGCAGAAGCATGATTTGTTTGAAACGCATTACATTCCACTCTTATTCTTTCGATCCTCTTGTTTATTAAACAAATAACTTAACTACAAAATGGGCATCAAAATTCATATAAAAATTATTAAGAATCTTCCAACAAGAAATAAATGAGGTGCGTCGTCAAGTCAAAAATTGTGTCTGACCCACTTTCTTTCTTCCTGCATACAGCCATCTCATTAGCCATGCCTTTATGACTTCACAACTAACTACTTAAAGAACAAAATAAAACTCAAACACAAACTATCTAAACTAAATTATAGTGTATATATATATATATATATATATATATATATATATATATATATATATATATATATATATATATATAAAACACTTTCAAAACCTAAAATCTTATATTGCACAGCTATATTTGTGGGATTAGTCAAAATGATCCATTTACCTCTTATGTAAAAAAAATCATTAGAATATTAAGTAAAGATCATCTTTCAAGAAGACATTTTGTAAATTTCCTCCCATACTGTACAAACTTAATTTTTGATCAGAAATATACAAAGCTAAGATCTTTATTTGGACAACTTTAAAGATAATTTCTCTGTATTTAGATTATTTTGAATGCTCAAATTTCAGATTTTCAAACAAATGTACCTCAACAAGTGAATCAACAGCAAAGTTGTCTTTTGACTTTTTCTGAATAAAAGGGGTCAAAAAATAAGAACTTGTATAATCATTCCCATCAGGCACACAATGTCATATGACGTTAATATTAGATTAGATTTAGGTCATGATGTTAGGTGTCCAAAATTTAAAGTCTAGCCAGCGTCCAATAACGACGTCAAATGGCGTTGATTTTAGGTTGTGTTGAAAAGTGACCAAAATCCAACATCAAGCCAACATCTTAAACCAACTTCATATTGACATCAAATACTGACATTTATTTGTCAGGTATGGAAATTTTTTTTTTAAATCACAGAGGTAACGTCCACACAATGTCAAACTGTAACATCATTAGACTTTGATATTTGGTTGATTTTAGGTTAGACGTTGCACATTGATGTCGGCCTGACGTTGAGATCTGACGTCAACCCGATTTTCATTTCCAAACAAAATGCAATGTCCCCACAACATTGGGGAGCAATGTCAATCAAACATCATGTTGACGTCCTGTGCCTGCTGGATAGTGTTCAGAAAAGCTAATTTTAGTGAAAGCAGCAACTACCTAGAGAAAATGGCAGAGAATACAGAACGAATCTTTGCAATAAAGTCCAGCCGTTTCTAAGCTCACACCAGCCAAGTCAATTACCCAGCAATTGTCAGCTCATGGAAAGAAATGAATTCAGTTTTGGCTGGCAGCATTTCAGTGTCCACTATGAAATGGCCTGTCGAGAGCAACGACATCCTGACGTGGTTGTGATTAGGAGTGAAGCTGAGCGCATGTGCCCTGTAAATGAAAACTCGTCTCAAGATGGGACTTTTGCTTTCTCATCCATCCAGATCTCAAAATCCATTTAGGAACTTGACATATTTGTTTGGGTGCTATAATACTCTCTACACATCTTTCAAACAACTAAAAGATGCAGTGCGAGTTCTGACTCACATGGTGCCCTTGGCAAGATCAGACATAACACAGTATGTATTAAAATCTTTTTTTAGAATAGTACTGTACACCTACACTATTATTGCTGTTATATACACCTTTTGATCAAAAATAAAGCAATAAACTCATTTAAATTCAAAGAAATGAACTTAAAAATATGCTAATATGGCAGTTTACATATTGGTTAATTTTGACTATATTTCTGCTGCTTTGCCAACGCAATCTCACAGCAATTCGTAACTTTTTGATTTAGTGGCTAATTCGTATGAATTCGTACGTTCAAATTCGTAAAATTTTGTACGATTTGGTCATCACCCAATGACGGTTGGGGTTAGGTGCCACACCTCCTTTTTAATATCGTACATTCATACGAATTAGCCACTAAACTGACAAAACGTAAAATACTTGCATTTCTTCATAAGATCAGGCTGGCTTTGCTTGTTTATTTTCACTTTGCGAATTGGTTATCTTCAACTATACTGTATTGATTCAGCGAACAAGCTGACAATAATGCTTTCTTCTAATAGAAATGTGTCAAGTATGTTTACTTAAGAAGAAATGTTATAAAATGTTTTCAAATGAGGTAGGATGTTTGACAGTAGAATTAAGACTACTTATACTTATTTTAGTTATCTTTTTATTTAGCAAGCTGCTGTATTTGTGTATGGGTCTATGTGGGTGGCAGTGTGTGATATTTTGTGTGTCTGCGCGCATGTATGTGTGTCACCTTGCCTGAGTCAATTTCATGCTGAGTGTCAAACAAGTGACCACAGGATACTAATGAGGAGCAGATCTGAGCCAATGCAACATTCAACACCTACACCATCAACACCACAGTAAGAGACGCATTCTGATATTTGACTTTTACTGAACATTTCTAGAAACCTAAAAATAACAAACTGAACCCAAATATAAACAAAGAATTAGCATCTAAACCTTAAAACAATACATCTAACCTAAATCTAATTAAACCACTATACTCTAATCCAAGTCTAATCTAACCATTTTGTTCTAACTCATTATTCAAATTTTATATAAAACATACATTACTATGGGTGAAAAAAAAAATGTATATGAGCAATTCCATGCAAATGTCAACCTTGCCATGAAAAAAAATTACATTTTCACTAAAATACGAAAACCGTTTCTAAGGTTTTTTTGTGTAAGCAAGTATTTTGCAGTGCTTTAGGAATACTCAAAAACATCTCTCTCGGTGTTTTTAAACAACTGTATTTGATTTACCAAAGTCACATGAATGGCAATTTCACATCAATCACATCCATAACGCAAAGGTGTCACATCCATAACGAAGCTTTTTCCTCATAAATGCTAAAATATTAATTAAACTTGAAATCAGTCATGTGTGTTCTATAGTGAGCCAACTCTTACCCTGTTGATTAGCATTATTTTGGGGGGGTTGGGCAGTTTAATTCACAGAATTTCTACTAAGCATGTTGTATACTATGAACTCGCAGACTTTTTCGGTAACATCCATAACGCTTGTTCATTTTCATCATTTAAAGTACAACACATTTTTACAGATTGATATTTTTCTGATCTTATAGCTCTGTGGTTGGTTGAAACAGTTTGTTTCAATATAATGCTAACATATACTTTCTATGTGAATTTATGTTTTGAGTTTTTACTGTAAATATCACATCCATAACGCTGGAACTGCTCATGTGTTATTTTTAGAATGATATACATGTTACTTTAAAGTAATTTAAAATCCATCTTGTGAACATTTCTAAGATCCAGTGGTCTAACCCAATTTAACCCACAACACCTAAACCAAATAAAGCTAAATCTAGTCAGAAACACAGTACTAAATCTGACAAATCTTAATAAATTATACAAATACATACATGATTTTTCAAAGTAAATAAAGCAACGGTTTTAAATCTTTCAACCTCAAAATTTCATGTTCAATTCAACATGTTCAATATGTTCTTATTTAACCAGGAAAGTCCCATTGAGATACAATATTTCTTTTACCAAGGAATCCTGGTCATGACAGGGAGCATAGGACAGTTCCAGAAAAATACATTTCACAACACCTAGACACACACAAAAATATTGTAAATAGACAGACTTTAATATATTTTGGTACAGATTTCATGTAGTATATTTTGAAGCTCATTCCATACATATGGAGCATAATTGGAGAATGCAGATTGACCTAACTCTGTATGAAAATATGGAATCTTAGAGAAGATATGTCTTTATATCTGAGTAAAAACAGATTCTGAATAAATTTTTTCCACATTATGATTATCAGTCTTACAACACACCCTAATTAAAATGTACTTTAAAGTTTAAAGATCAATTAGGATAAATGCAAAACAACAGAACAAAAAAAAAACATACTGTAGGCTGTTACATGTAAAAACAGAAACACAGGCAATAGTGGGATTAGAGGCAAAGGCTGATCTGATGGCTTTGAACAGAATATTCTCTTATATAACAGCCTGGGCGCTAATCCCTCAACACCACTATGCTGCAGTTGTTCGTCACTTACTGTAAACTGCCATTACAGCCGATTATGCCCATCAGCAACATATTTCTAGAGATAATTGAAAAGCATAGATTCATCTGGTGAAAGAGCTTGATCTGAGGATTATAAAGTAAATGAAGCCAAGCAGAAGCTGACATGACAAACAAATCATCTAAACAAACATATTTTCATGAGAAAAGGAATGTGTCGCCTTCAATACACATGACAGCACACAATGACAGTGTACCAAACACAAGATACACATGTATGCTACCTGACTGCACAGCTGAAGATGCAACAAAGCCAAAATTCTGCCTGTAAATTAAATAAAGTGGACTAATACAAGATCAAGATTCAGTGAGCTCTCATTAAAGATCAGACAATGCTTTGCAATAAACTTCATACATTGGACAGCTTTGTTTTGATTAAATGCATCAAATGTTTTGTATGGACAAAAATATCTTACATTTCATGCAATCTGTTAGTTCTTATGTTTTCTTGGAGCTTTCAGAAATGCTGTTTTGTATACAGGTGCAATTTCTCCTGACACAGTGACCTAAATATGCACTGGAAGAGCTTCCTAAAGACATCAAGCCTGACTCCCTTCCATCAATATTTGACGATTTGGATTTCATATCCATCCACTGTTTATCACATAAAAATGTTTGTCTGATGTTTCGTCAGTGTAAAAAAGCATGTTTATTTTACAACCTTTAGCCATTATTTCAATGCCCAGGTGAGCCATCCATTGTGTGGCAGCAGCAATAATATTAACTAATTGTTGTGAGTGAAGCAGGTACCAATGCTTCCAAAAACCTCAGCATCTTAAACAATCAGATGACTTAAAGATGTACTTATTTAACAGTTCCCTATAAAAAAAATCTGGTTTTGCAATACTACCAATAATTTAACCATATTAAAACTGTAATAATTACAAATAATAATCCACATGGCCAAAAACCTGATTAAACCACGGCTAATTTTCGGTAAACCAAAACAAATCATTGCTAAACCAAAAATCTGAGATTGTGGTCTAACACAATAGTAGCGTACAATGCCAACAAACAGACTTAAATCTCACCTCGAACATAGGAGATGCTCCTTTCTCGGGTAGTGTACATCCCAGCAGCTCGGCGAGGAACTTTGCCATATAAATGTGTGTTGTGTGTTTCGCCGGTAGATTGATGACGCCGCAGGCTGTTGTTCCTTTCACTACAGAGCCCACAGGTAGTCTTGATTCAGCAGCGGGTTCCTAGAGTACAACAGACCGATTTGTCGCTCCTTGGACTTTCCTTTCAGCATGTCTTTCTCTCAGAACTCACAGTAATTCATCTCAAACTGTGACAGCTCATTGTCTTTGTCTCGTCAGGAGCGCGTGCGTCTGCATACAGCGCAGTAGAGTCGAGCTCATTGAACGCCACTTGTAATCCTCGTGTAGGGAGGGAGGGTGAGGGGACGCTGGATAAACTGATGTAAAGCTCCGACAGGTTGCCTATTTCTTTCTGCTTTCCTAAATACGTTTACTGGCGCTTTCAAAACATCAGAGGTTTGATGTTGGCAGCAATGCTGATGCTAATTTACCTGGACTCCAATGACATTTGAAGTCAACTAAAGAGCAAAATTGCACTTCAAAAACACATTTGTGCCCCCTGGACCTTTTTAGTTTTATTTATCAATAAAAACGTTCTTTTAATATAGGCTTTGATTTGTTAGGATTGGACAATATTTGGCCTTCCCTACATTTTGAACATCTGGAATATGATGATAAAATAAATAAATAAATGGCGGCACGGTGGCTTAATTAAATTCAATTTTTGACTTCAACCATTCAATTTTTGATATCCATTGTTGATATCTGAATTAAAAATGTCACTAATTGATATCAACAGTATCAAAACTTGAATTGTATTGAATATAAGAAAGTACTTGCAATGTTATTAACTTTAATCTGCACAGCCTGATCAAACAGTTCTTGGCTCATGTGTGACTGTAATTCATTGTCTTGACACTTTGGAGATTTAGGCTACAGCTGATTACAGAGCTGGTTTTACAGCCAAAATGTGAATGAATATAACCTTTGGTTCATCGCTGAGCCCTGTTGAGGACCCAGCAAGGATGTCAATAATAAACAGTTAAGACGTTTTAAAAGGTGTAGCAAAAATGTTCATTTTGGAACGTTCACATTTTGTCACTTGCATGTTAATAATCAACTCTGAAAAAATTTTGCACAAACTTTTATTCTGGCTCTTCAGCCAAAAGTACTGAAAAATCATACTCAAGTAAAAGTACCATTACTTGCCCAAAAATGTAGTGCAAGTAGAGTAAAAGTATCTGTTGTAAATATTACTCAAAGTATGAGTTAAAAGTGGACCTTTTAAAAGTACTCAAGACATGAGTAATGAGTATTACACAGTGAACAGTTGATGTGTTTGCATGCAGTTTGTGCAGAGATGTGTAAACATAACATTCTTAATTGCATTCAGTTACCTTCCCATATTCCTTCCTTCCTTCCTTCGTTTGTTCGCTCTGTCATTCCTTTATTCATTTTTTTATTTGTTTTTTCATTCGTTTGTTCGTTTTTTCCTTCATTTATTTGTTCCGTCCTTCGTTCCTCCCTTCATTCGCTCACTTATTTATTTGTTAGTTCGTTCATTTTTTGTTCTTTTCCTCATTAGGTCCTTTGTTCATTCATTCATTTGTTTGTTCCTTCCTTCCCTCGTTTGTTCAGTCCTTCCTTGAATCCTTCCTTCATTCATTTGGTCCTTCCTTCCTTCTTTCGATCCTTCCTTCCATTCGACCCTTCTTTCCATTCTTCTTGTGTTCCATTTAGTGATTGTTAAAGGTTGTTTGGTAATTTCAGTCATTATACAGTCGACATCCTTCATTTTCTCATCAATGACATGCAGTCTCTGGGTCATTGCGTGTAAAGAATTTGGACATCTTCTTTGACATTTTTAATGTTTTCAAAAGGTTTGGTGCATTTTGGTTGTCTTGAGGTTGTTCAGTATAATGTGCTTACTTCACGTGCGATTTAATTGGACAGAAATCGAAGGACTGATTTTTCTACTTTTGCCAATCACCATAAGAAAAAAATAGTGACTGCAGGTAGAAGGAAAGTAGTAGAGTAAAAGTACAGATACTATGCTAAAATATACTCAAGGCGGAAGTAAAAATACACATCTTTAAAACTACTTAGAATTACAATTCCTGAGAAAAACTATTTAACTACTATTTGTCATTTGTTAGCCACTGCGCCACCATGCTGCCCCTCTTCAGTAGATGTCTTTATATAGTTAACTTTTTATGTCACTTCGATAAATACTAAATTTTAAAAACACAATTCACAAAAACTTTCATTTTGGCTCCTTTTGCCCTTTTTTCCACTTGAGCCCCTTCCCTCTCAAAATGCCTCAGTCCCTAACTGAGACCAAATCACAAATATGGCCAGTCCATGTATTGCTTTTTAAGTTAAGATAAGGACTTTAAAATCAATACATGATGGAACTGGAAACAAGTGTTATTGAGAAAGCACAGGAGTAAAATGACAGCAAGATGATGTATGAGTTTAAACAGAAGCAGTTGATTTTTGCACAAACTGCAGCTTCTTAAATATATTTACAGGTAGGAACGAGGCAGGAGTAAGCCTTTCTTCATCAGCAGTGAGAGAAACGTTGTTTTAAATGTTCTGAAAATTATAAAAAGCTATTTTAGAAACATTCTAAAACTGAGTGTTAAATGACAGGTGTGATCGACATGGTGGCGCAGTGGGTAGCACAATCACTTCACAGCAAAAAGATCGCTGGTTTGAGCCCAGGCTGGGTCAGTTGGCATTTCTGTGTGGATTTCTGTTCTCCCCGTGTTCGCGTGGGCTTCCTCCGGGTCCAGTTTTGAATTTAATAGGCTAAATTGGTCATATGTGAGTGTGTGCAAGTGTGGTTTCCCAGTGTTGGGTTGTGGCTGAAAGGGCATCCACTGTGTAAAACATGCTAAATAATTTGGCAGTTAGTTTCACTTTGGCAACCCCTGATTAATAAAGGGGCTATGCTGAAAAGAAAATGAATGAATGGATAAATTTTTAAAAATCCACACAAAATTTTGCACCTGGACAGAAGAGAAAATATGTGCAGAAGCCGCAGGTCCACTCACAGCGTGCTGATGTGACACCAGGTAGTCATGTAAATAGAGGTGTCATAGCAATGATAACCCAGAGCATACTTTTGAATAATCTGCCCAAGAGGAAACATTTAAATACTAAAAAGAGAATGAGCCACTACATCTTGTGTGTCCCAAGCCTTTGATTAGTTGACCAGCTAATTTGACTTGAGTAACTTTTAAGAGCAGAATAAAAGGCAAGACATTTCTAATGTGGATAAAACTGTACAATTTCTTTGCTATTCTGGGTGACATTTTTTTCTCATTACTCAGTTTTAAAAAATTATGTTATGATAAATGTGGTTTTCTCCAGTCTTTCTCTGTTTTTCTGTTTCAAGTTGATTTTGTTCAAAGACTATAGTGGTGCATATGAAATTCAAGACTATAGGCAACTATATCTGAGTTTGCTTACTGCATGACAGATTATTTCAACTGATTTGTTCAGTTTCCTGATCATCATTTATGATCTTTATTTCAATATCAAAGGAAAATATTATTTTGTCAAATGAATACATCTGCATTCAGTAATGAGATTATGCCTTTTAATTTTACAACTCGTGCATTTTATTAAATTTAAGTAGGCCGTTTGACACAAAAGACAACACAGATGCAGGTAATAATTTAAAGTAAATATAAGGTAACTATATCCCTTTAACAGGCATCGTAACCACCTGGTTGACCTTTTATCAATAGGCTCTCAATATTATTTTCATTACTTATTACTATTTATCAGAGTTATGCCAGCATATTATTCAATACAAGATGTTGGTCAAAAATATTTTCAAGGAGTGCACCTTAAAGGGATATGTCGATATAATTGTATGTAGATATAAGGTAATTATATTTGAATTATTTATCATTGAAATTAAACACTAGAAACCATTTGCAGGACAAATATTGCACTTTAATGTAAAAGGTTATTTCTATCTCTGCTTTGTTCACATGCACTTTGTCTTTATGACAACAGCAATATTGGGCATTGTGCCTGACTATTTTAATTAACTGACTTGAAATGAGGTTTAAGATGTTGAGTGGTTTAGTCGGTGTGTGTACATATGTGTTTGTGTAATTAGTCAGCAGCAGCCGGTTGAACAGCAGGACACCTGCACATGAAAAGCAGAGGCACACCTGTCTCTACAGGGTCCTTTTGCTCCAGTGAAAACCATCACACAGGAGACCCCGTAGATCAATATAATAATAAGAAGAAGAAGAAGAAGAAGAAGAAGATTTTTTAAAAAGTATTTATCTGATGTTTTAATTTATTATATGGAAACCTGTTACCCTAAGACAAAAATAGAAAGGAATATAAATGCACAATATTAACTTGTGAGATATTTCACAATTTTTCACAAAATTTTTCCTTTACAATTTTTCCTTTATGTAGTCCCAACACAAATCTATTAAGCTAACTTAATTGTTTTTACAGATGTAAGTGGATTAAACATAAACCGATTAAGTTGCCCCCCCCAAAAAACCCTTAAGAATTGTGTTGTTTCAACTCATTTTAAATAAGCAGTTTGAACAAGCAGCAAAGGTATGTTTTTGAGTATTGATTGATTGTTAATAAAATGTAATTTAATTCTTAAGAATGTTTATGATGTTTGATAAAATGTTTTATGTTTGATACGAAACACAAAGCTTTATTAGGAAAAATGTATTAAATAAATTAAAAGTTTGTTTTATTCCTATGTAAAAAATATGCTGACAATCTACTTTATTTAAAACTGTGCTTAAACAATAGACCAAGAACTATTAATTTAAAAATGACCCAAGACATTTACTGGATGTTATTCCCAATTTTGTCACTAACCTGTCATCCTTATTAGTAAAAGCCAAACATAGCACAAAACATGGAGAATATATGGGTAAATAAATTATGTGACTACCTAGTAAGTGAAGTTGGTAGGTACACTGTAAAAAAAGTGAACCAGTACAACAAAGAAAACATAATCCTTATTTATTTTTTAATTTTTTTGCTTTTTCTAGTTCACTCAACTTTTGAAAACATAAGCTGCACTGACCTAAAATTATTAGTCAGTAATACAAGAAACATTTAGTTGGGTTAACATAAGATTATTAGTTTTCTGGAGAGGTGAACTACTCTGTAACAAAACAATATTGTGCCAACTAAACTTTTTTGTCTGCAAAACTGGAATGCCTGAAGTTAAGTGAACAAAAAACCCATACTCCTTATTTCCTTTATTTTTTTCTCATGTACTCCACATTTTTTCCACCTTTAATTAATAAGACAGTGGAAAGTATATACAGGAAAGCATTGATAGAAGAGAGAGGTTAGGCATTGGACTTTGAGAGGGGAATCGAACTCGGGTCACCGTGAGCACTGTGAGTGCCAACACACTAACCACTACATCATTGGTGCTGACATGAAACTGGCTTTTGAAAACATTAGTGACTCTGACCTGAAATGTCTGAAGTTAAGTGAACAAAAAAAGTTACTAAGAAATAATACATTATCAGAACACACAAACATAGTTAAAAAAAAAAAAAAACTAACACAGAGGCAAACGTTAACAAAACATTTATTAGACACAGAATTAGAAACAGGACAGGAGGTAAAACAACAATAACGGTAAACAAGACAAGGATCAAAAGAGTGCAGGACAAACAGGGAAAAATGGTTTGTAATGCTTCACATGTGAAGCATGCCTTCCTGTTTTTTCCAATTGAACTATGTTTGTGTGTTCTGATAATGCATTGCAAGTGATGTTTTCAAAAGTTGAATACATGTAAGTGCCAAAGGTGTAGTGGTTAGTGTGTCGACACATGCCACTCCGGTGTTCATATTCCCGCCTTGAGGTCCTTTGCTGATCCTTCCTTCCCCCATGCTTTGCTGTCTATACTCTGTACTGTCCTGGCAAGTAAAAGTGAAAAAAAAAACATTTAAAAAGTAAAATGTTGAGTACATAAGAAAAAATGAAAGGAAATAAGGATTGTGTTGTTTTGTTCACTCAACTGCAGGTATTCCAGTTCTGCAGACAAAAAATGTTCAGTTGGCACAACCTAAAAAGTTTTATGACAGAGTAGCTCACCTCTCCAGAAAACCAATAATCTTATGTTAACCCAACTAAATGTTTGTATTACTGACAAGTAATTTTAAGGTCAGTGCAGCTGATGATTTCAAAAGTTTAGTGAACTAGAAAAAGCAAAAGGAAATTAGGATTATGTTTTAGTTGTACTGATTTAAAGTTTTTTTACAGTGTAGGTATATTTGAATGATGAATGCTATATGCTTTAATGCTTTACACAAAATACATTTGACCACAACAGAAGTATTGACCGCTGGAAATTAAACCAGAGTTTCAAATAGCCATATATAAATACAACACAAAAAAACACAGTTTTATTGATGTTCTGAGGAATTATGTGTGTTTCTAAGGAACGGTGCATTTTGGTTTTATAACAGTCAATGTCACCAGAAGAAAAATGCACTATTACCATGGAGACCTCATTCAGCTGCTTGGAGAGCAAAGAACTTAAAGCTGAGCACCAACACTAAAACATATTCACACATCCATAGAAACAGGACACGTTCAGAAACACACACATTGGTCAAATCCAACACTGTTCAAAAATTATTCTATAGCTTTAGTATATATTTTAATAGAGTGTTTGAAGATGCAGTAAATGACTTACAGTATCACTGTGCAATTGCAGACTGACAGAACACTGTCGGAGGTTTAGAGAAAAACAAGTTCTAATCCCTAATATACAAATGAAAATGAACATAAAACCATTTTGTTATCAAGCCATATACTGTATACACCCAACAAAACAAAACAAAACAAAAAAAAAAGCATGGCCATGAAAGGTCACTGTAAACAGATGGGACTCATATGGTGTAAGGGTGAATTAAGGATTATACAGCATTACACACCCAAGATCCTGTTTGGTCAAATCATAATCATAGTTGATTATAATCATAATTGATTAAACGGATAATTCACCCAAAAATTACAATTCTTTTATTAAATACTCACCCTTATATCATTCCAATCCACTGAGCTCTTTAAATTAAGATATTTTGTATGATATCTGGAGCTCAGACCCTCCATAGACAGCAACAGTCCAGAGATATTCAAAATCCAGAAAAGTACCTAAAGAACAGCGTCCAGTGTCAACAGTCCATATGTCATCAGTGGTTCAACCAAAATGTTCATTCATTCATTCATTTTCTTTTCGGCTTAGTCCCTTTATAAATCTGAGGTCGCCACAGCGGAATGAACCGCCAACTTATCCAGCATATGTTTTATGCAGGGGATGCCCTTCCAGCCGCAACCCACCACTGGGAAACACCCATTCACTCTTATTCACACTCATACACTACAGACAATTTAGCTTACCCAATTCACTTGTACCGCATGTCTTTGGAAAACACGGGGAGAACACAGACAATCAGAAACGCCAACTGACCCAGCGACCTTCTTGCTGTGAGGTGAGCGTGCTACCCACGGTGCTACCGTGCAGCCCCATAATTTTATTAAGCTAAAATAATACCTTTGTACACAAAAAAGTGACTTAATTCAACAATTCCTTCTTTTCAGTGTCAGTTTAGGTCACTTGTTCATGAGCGCACTGTGTGTTGTGCTGCTGACATCTATTGCTGATGTTCCTGGCGTTTGAACGTTTCAGTACTGTTGCTGTCTACACTGTAAAAATGCATGGTTCCACATAAATCATTAATGTTGACCCAACACAAATTGATTAAGTTAACTTAACACTTTTAACAAATTTATGTGTATTGAACATAAAAAGATTAAGTTATCCCAATGAAATCTCAAGAATTGAATTGTTTCAGCTCATTTTAAATAAGTAGTTTTTTGAGTGTATGAACTCTTAGATTTCATCTAAAATATCATAATTCGTGTTCCAAACATGAATAAAGACCTCACATATTTGGTACAAATATTTACACATTTTTTGGGCTAAATTTAAATTCATAAATCAGATAATAATCAGTGGTGGAAAGAGTACTGAAAAATCAAGTAAAAGTATCATTACTTGCCCAAATGTAGTTCAAGTAGCAAGTGTGTAAACGTAACATTTTGTAGGCCATTGTTTAAGGCCATTTCAGCCATCATACAGTCAACATCTGCCATCTTCTCATCAGTGACATGCAATCTAAACAGTTTCTGGGTCATTACCTGTAAAGCAGGGGTGCCCAAACTCAATCCTGGAGGGCCGATGTCCTGCAGATTTTAGCTCCATCCACAATTAGACACACCGGAACCAACTAATCAAGCTTTTACTAGGTATTCAACAAAGCTTCCAATAGTTGCAGTTTCATCCAACAGTTTTCTGCATGTCTTAAGGTAGTTCAGTTTGATGCAATTTCCTTTCTGTGTGCGATTTGATTGGACTGATTTTTCTAAGCCCCATAGACAGGAAATAATAAAGTAGCGACTGCAGGTTGAAGAAAAGTGAAGGAGTAAAAGTACAGATACAGCACTAAAAATGTACTCAAGGGGAAGTAAATGTACACATCTTTAAAACTACTTAGTATATTACAATTCCTGAGAAAAACTACACAATTACAGTAATTTGAGTATTTGCAGTTTGTTACTTCACACCACTGATCATAACTAATGAAAAATGTTAGTTCTCAAATCAGTAGTATTCTTGCCTGTATGCATGCATGTTGTATTTAGCATATTCCTTTAATAATTTAATTACATTACTGTAATAATAATTATATATGCAGAATAATACTTTTCTCCCATGCACGTTTTTCAGTTTAGTGGCTAATTTAGATGCCAAGTAAGTTTATTTGTACGAAATTGTACGATTTTAAAAAGGAGGCGTGGCACCTAACCCCACCCCTAAACCCAACCGTCATTGGGGGATGAGCAAATCATACTAAATCGTACGAATTAGATCGTACGAATTCATGCGAATTAGCCACTAAATCAAAAAGTTATGAATTGCCATAAGATTGTGTTGGAAGATTTCAAAAGTATAGCTTCGTCCATAATGGATATTGTGCTATAAAAATAGTTCATTACAGATTTATTACATATTCAAATATATTTGTTCTTTCAACAAAACACAAGATTTACGAGTCATTATTAAATGATGATGGAGAAGATAATCATCATATTTGTTAAATTCTTGAAGTGCTTCAGCTCAAGTGCTGCTCAAGTATGCGAGAAACTAAATGGAATAGAAATAATCCTTTGTCCAAATGTTTTTTCTTTGTTTTTTGCAGAAGCGCAATAGCCTAAGGATATGTGTAAAGCTGGATATCCAACAGCCATTGGCAAAACACAATTTGCATCAAATGTCCCTAATCACACACTGCCAGCTCTGTCACTGTCACACACCTGCTTATGACCACCCACTGGCCATGTGAGCCTGGCAACCGGGCCAACCATTTGATTTGTGATTCTCAGTCACATTTGATAAACATTAAAGTGTGAAATAAGATTTTATGCCAGGGACAGACTGTTTGCGAGTCTCTTTATCCTGCTGTTCAATTTGCATTATGTATGTTCACCAGTGCATCTGTGTATTTTAAAAAGCTCTGAACACATTTGATTTTACCAGCAGGATTTGAGCTCTGGGTCTTTACACATTCAGGTCATTTTCAGGACATGAGGAAAGAGGGTCTCCAGAGACTACAGCCTCTATGCTTTCACCGCTTCCATCAGACATCAGGTCTTGTGTCAGCAGGCTGTTGAATTACATCAAATAGCATCATGAGTGAATGCCAGCCAATCCCTCAACACCACACTCCAATGCTCTAACTTCACGGTATAAATAATGATAATTATAAGCTCATCAAAACCATTAAAACTTAAATGACTGAATCTAAGGTTCACATAATTCTCACTAATATTCATTCCTTTATTAATTTTTTTTCGGCTTAGTCCCTTTATTTATCGGGGTCAACAAAGATGAACCACCAACTCATCAAGCATCTGTTTTACGCAGCAGATGCCCTTCCAGCTGCAACCCATCACTGGGAAATAACCATACACACTGTTTCACACACATACACTATGGCCAATTTAGTTTATTCAGTTCATCTATACACTGCATGTCTTTGGATTTGTGGGGAAACCGGAGCACCCGGAGGAAACCCAAACGAACACAGGGAGAACATGCAAACTCTACACAGAAATGCCAACTGACCCAGCTGAGGCTCGAACCAGCGACCTTCTTGCTGTGAGGCAGTCGCCCCTCTCAAATATTTTATTCTAATTTTTACTCTATAGTGTGTTATTTCTGAAAGATATGACATTTATGACTTTGTTCTGTTCTGTCAAATATTTCTTTATACAGTTGAAGTCAGAATTATTAACCCCACTTTGATTTTTTTTTTCTTTTTTGAATATTTCCCAAATTATGTTAAACAGAGCAAAGAAATTTTCACAGTATATCTGATAATATTTTTTCTTCTTTAGAAAGTCTTATTTGTTTTATTTCGGCTAGAAGTTTTTAATTAAAAAAAAAAAAAATTTTGGGACAAAATTATTAGCCACTTTAAGCTATATCTTTTTTCTGTAGTCTACAGAACAAACCATCGTTATACAATAACTTGCCTAATTACCCTAACCTGCCTAGTTACCCTAATTAACATAGGTAAGCCTTTAAATGTCATTTTAAGCTGTATAGAAGTGTCTTGAAAAATATCTAGTCAAATATTAATTACTGTCATCATGGCAAAGATAAAATAAATCAGTTATTAGAAATGAGTTATTAAAACTATTACGCTTACAATTGTGTTGAAAAAATCTCTCCGTTCAACAGAAATTGCAGAAAAAATAAACGGGGGCTAATAATTCAGGGGGCTAATAATTCTGACCTCAACTGTATAAAACAATATGGTCACCTGTCCTACACACTCGATCCCTTCTAAATTGTCACTCTGGAGGGTAAAGCTCTTCAAAATGAAACACAGTTATTTAGATCAGTTCCTGTTTGCTTAATAACAACAATCTGCATTACCTACTCATTGGTCAGAGAAGTACACTAATAATATAAATAAATAAATAAATAAATAAATAAATAAATAAATAAATAAATAAATAAATAAATAAATAAATAAATAACTTGCCATAGCACAATTTCTAATAGACTTATGGAAAACTATGGTTAGTGTAGCAAAGTGGTTGCATTTTGATTAGCCAATAAAGAACCTTTATTTTTCTAAATTAAAGAGTGTCTGTAGAATCTAAAATGTAGTCTGCAGCGCATCATTCATTCATTTTCTTTTCAGCTTAGTCCCTTTATTAATCTGGGGTCACCACAGCAGAATGAACCGCCAACTTATCCAGCATATGTTTTTACGCAGCGGATGCCCTTCCAGCTGCAACCCATCACGGGGAAACATTCATACACACTCATTCACACACACACACTATGGACAATTTTTAGCTTACCCAATTCACCTATACCACATGTTTTTGCACTTGTGTTGGAAACCTGAGCAGCCAGAGAAAACCCACATGAGCACAGGGAAAACATGCAAACTCCACACAGAAATGCCAACTGACCCAACCAAGGCTCAAACCAGCGACTTTCTTGCTGTGAGGTGATTGTGCTACCCACTGCGTCACCGTGCTGCCCTGCAGCGCATCATTCTAAACTTAATTTAATTTTCAACAAATTTGTTTAATAAATGCAATTCTGGACCATAAAACCAGTTTTATTGTAACATTGCGAGTATTTTACTTGTATTTAACTATTTTTGTATTTGCAGTTTCCACGTAAGAGCACCTTCTGGCTTTTGGAGGAGCTTTACAGAACCTTGTTACGCTGTTACGCTGACAAGATGTGCATGAGAATAGCACCTTTTGCTGAATGGCGATCTCAATTTCATCTCAAATAATCACACTGCCCTAGTAGTAAATATTTTGCAAACCAATGCTTCAAATTGCAAACAAAATTAATATCCACATAAGGGGAAATAAAAAATACACATTAATATTAAAAATTGAAACTAATTATTACTAAGTTTAAGGAAAACTTCACTGAAAAGATTTTGATTTGTTTAGCACAATCACACACACCCTATTTTAAAGCAATATACTGTAGATATGAAAAAATCCGGTAACACTTTATTTTGTTGGTCCATTTGAGTATTAGTAGACTGTCTGCTTAATATCTGTTGAGACAGACATTCACAAGACAGTGACTATAAGAAACTTTGTAAGTACATGTCAACACAAACCCTAACCGCAACCCTAACCCCAACCTAACTGTCTACTTATAATCTATTGAGAATTAGTTGGCATGTAGATACAATGTAACTTAAATTCAACAAATGGATCATCAAAATGAAGTGTGACCAAAAATCCCTGTTACCCTTTGCTATTTTTTTCATCAGTGATTCCATGTCCTCCAATGTCTAATGAGGAAATGACTTAAATACAGTGTGTAGCTACTTTTTTTATAGAAAGAATGAACAATCCCACAAATGCATATTCAAACAAATTCTGTAAAATTGTAGTCCCATTGTGGGCTCAACACTGTGTGCAAGGTCCTGATGTTGCAGGGTGATGCATAGCCCTCTCTAATTGGCTTAACCCAAGTCAGTGTGCCAGTCGTGCTGGAATAAAGCATGATTGGTTACACATTGTGAACTCCACAAGCCAATCATAAATGGAATATAAAAGTGGAAGTGTATGGTTGCTTGGTATGCATCTTTCCTGGTACAGCAACCTCTTGACATTGATCGCATTATTGTGGAGACTGAAGGATAGCAGCAGGACGATCCTCTTGTCATTTTGCACTGGATAAAGCCAACTTTAGATATGTACCTAGGAACGGTTGTAATCCAGTATGATAAGAAGCCACGGGGTGCAGTTTGAGCTCAACTGGTTATACTGCACTTCCAGGAGTTTTGGTTGTTGGTCGTTTCAGGTTCTGCTGGTTTCATTCCCTCAATATTTCAATATTAGACTATTATTACTCCCTAATGGTCTAAATATGTCTTGACCCAGCATCTTTTATTTTAGTTAATTTTTTATGTTTTATTAATCTCATTATTATTTGAAAGGCAAAGCAGTCTGCAAACAGAACACACACAAATAAACATATATTAATGCATTATTAAAAATAAAACTCTTAAAGCCCACTGACCTGTTCCAAAGAATACAGTAATTTTAGTCAAGAGGTTTGAGACAGATTCCCTGTTGTGCCATGAAGAAGCTCCATATGCTCTCACAGCTGTAGGGTGAAGGATATCATGTCTCTCAGCACACAGACTGACCCCCTGCTATAAAATCTCTTCAGGCCAGGGAGGAGTTCACAAGAGTTGCTTAAAAAAAGAGATGAAAGGTAATATTAAAGGCTTTGGCATCTACATCTTTAGATAGTGGAAATAAATTCATACAGCCTTCTCTTTCTGGATTAATCTCTCTCATCCCTCACGTCCCACTGAGATGCCTAATGCTGCTGCAAAGTACCCGACATTTAGAGTTCCCCAGTTCTTTTTCTCTTTTACCACTGGCATTAGTATTGGCCCATAAAGCAGTGGTGACTGCAGCAGTGCAGAGGCACCTGATTGATCTCCTCCAGCTGCTCAGTGTGAGGGCAGAACAATTAGCAAATGAGCTTTAATTCACACAGCCAGTTTATCAGTTAAGCGTCTTGTTTTCGATTCACTCACACTATAAAAATAAATCATTGGTACAGTATGACTAAATATAATTGCGGTACATATTTACACACATTTGAAACTTTGCTCTTGTTGAGCCAATTAATCTTAATCACTTAATTTGTACAACTAGAATGTTCTGTTAACTACTGCAGTTCAAACATGACTACTTAAATAACACCTTTTCATTTATAACATATGAACTGGGTAAGTAAAAAAAGGGACTGACCTCAAAACTGTTATTGCTCATTTAGTGAAATAATAAACAATACTGTGGCTCAGTGGTTAGCACTGTCACCTCACAGCAAGAAGGTCGCTGGTTCGAACACCTGCTGGGTCAGTTGGCGTTTCTGTGTGAAGTTTGCATGTTCTCCCCGTGTTTCCTCCGGGTGGTCCAGTTTCCCCCACAAGTCCAAAGACATGCACTGTAGGTGAATTGGGTAAGCTAAATTGTCTGTGTGTGAATGAGAGTGTATGGGTGTTTCCCAGTGATGGGTTGCAGCTGGAAGGGCATCCGCTGCGCAAAACATGTGCTGGTTCAGTTGGCTTTTCATTCTGCTGTGAAGACCCCTGATTAATAAAGGGACTAAGCCGAAAAGAAAATGAATAAATGAATGAATAAATGAATGAAATTGGCCATAGTGTATGTGTGGGAATGTGAGATTGTAAGGGAGTTTCCCATTGGGATGTGGTTGGACGAGCATCTGCTGAGTAAAACGTGCTGGATAAGTTGGGAGTTCATACCGCTATGAAAAATAACGTACTAAACCAAAGAAAAATGATGGATGAAGGTTAATTCTTATGAATTTGTACAATCATTTATTCATTTTAGTATAATTTGCTCATCTCCCAATGATGAGGTAGGGTTTGGGGCATGCCTCCATTTTAGAATTGTATGTTTTCTTACAAAATTTGCACTCTTCTAGCTTTTAAATTTCCTCGGTGTCCTCAGTGTACTACACCGGTAGTTATACCAACAAAAAATCTTTATCTCAACAGAAAACAAGTAAGTTAAAATATTAAAAACATAATAACATTTTTTGTCAGTAATTGTGTTTTTTCAGCTCATTTTAAACAAGTAATTAGAAGCTCTGTCACGAAAACAAATTCCAAGTATGTGTGAACATACCTGGCAATAAAGCTCTTTCTGATTCTGATTTCTGATTCTAATTTGAACAATCAATATTATTTGTTTGTTTTTGATTTTACATGCACTTGGCCAAGGAGTGAAGACAAACATTGTGCAGGCTTACACAAATATGGTTGTATTTATGGGGTCAATGAAGCCACCACAGTAGCTTCTTCTTCTTTTTTTTTTTTTGAAGTTTAGTGTTCCCTGTCAGCTGTCGTATGTGTTTTTGGCTTTGATCTTTTTTTATCTATGAATTCTGGCAGCTATGCTTTTTTATCTTCACTTTCATGTGGATAGGCCAAGTGTGAGCTCAGATGAATGGTGTGTGTGTGTGTGAGTTTGGTTTTTATTTTCCAGTGGGGACCTAAATGCACACAGACTCGTGGGGACTTGTCACTGTGGGGACCAAAATTGAGGTTCCCATGAGTAAACACGCTTATTAATCACGCAGAATTAAGTATTTTTAAAATGTAAAAGTGCAGATTGTTTCCTGTGAGAGTTGGGTTAAGGGGTAGAGTTGGGGGGTAGGATATACAGTTTGCATAAAACAGCCATCATTATGTTCAAAAGAGTCCCCACTGGGATATAAGAACAAGTCTCTGTGTGTCTGTGTGTGTTAGATTTATTTTATCTTTGCCATGATGACGGTAATCAACATTTTACTAGATATTTTTCAAGACACTAGTATTCAGCTTAAAGTGTCATTTAAAGGCTGAACCAGGTTAAATAGGTTATTTAGGCAGGTTAAGGTAATTAGGCAAGTTATTGTATAATGATGGTTTGTTCCGTAGACTATCGAGAAAAAATATATATATAGCTTAAAGGGACTAATAATTTTGACCCTTAAAATGTTTTTTAAAAAATTAAAAACTGCTTTTATTTTAGCTGAAATAAAATGAATAAGACTTTCTCCAGAAGAATAAATGTCAGCAAACATACTGTGAAAATGTCCTGGCTCTGTTAAACATCATTTGGGATATATTTAAAAAAGAAAAAAATCAAAGGGGGGCTAATAATTCTGACTTCAACTGTAAGTATAAAAATTAGAAAAGTAAATTTAGATTTCATGATGACTTTAAAGTAGTCATGAACTACATGTAGTCTCCATCTTTTATACTGAGTGTCTCTGAAAGGCTGCATCAACCTGTGTCTTGTTTAAAACTGACATCATCTATCCCATGATCGGGATGACAAGATTAAAGATTATTAACTGAACCCATCATAATCATAATTCAGTCTACACTGTATGCAGCGGGGCACAACATAACAAATCCCAGACTGATGCTCCATTTAATTTCTGACACAATCCAAAAGCTGAAATTGTTTCTGACATGAACTAAAAAAGGATTTGTGACACAACTCAACAGCTGTCACATCCAGTACATACATGAGTGTCGAGATCACAAGGATGACAAGGTAGAGACAGTTTTTTTTTTTTTTTTGCAACACGGGCTCATTGGAAATACATGATTACACCTACATTTTTTTGTGAAACTGCAAAAATGTATTTCAATTTACATTTGACTGCAGTTTCTAGATTAAATGAAAGTTATAGTTCAGTATGACGCCAACAACTTTTGTTCCTTTTCACAGTAATGATATACATCGACATATCATCAACTAAAAAAGGTTGATTTTATGCAATTCTTTGCACAGCACCAAATAAAAACTGCAAAATCTGTCTCTATATCTATCTGTATCTATCTGTCTCTACGTAGACAACTTTCTTGGCTCAGATCACTCAGGTTCAAGTCCAATGAAACATGGTTCCACAAACTGCAGTTGATCTATGTAGTTGCAGTGCTTTTGAAAACACTAATGGTTGGGTTTAAGATAGCATTTAGGTCAGTGGTTTCCTGATCTAGGTGATCTGCAGGACAAACCAGCCTTGTCAATGATGTGTAGAAGAAGGACATGTATCTGAAACGGACAACAAAATGCACCCTAAGGCTATGTCTACACTAATCTGATAAATTTGAAAACAGCTTTTTCGTCTAAAAATACACCATGTCCACACTATGATTTTCAATTGTTTCCATCATCCACACTTAAAATGACTGAAAATGCTTTCATTCAGTACTGCGTATGCGCACAGACACATTTTACTTGCGTCTTATCTGCCTGCTGTTGATTTACTTTCCATCTCTTTAAAACATCTCTTTGAAAATGTTTCAACTGCTGTCTACTTTCACCAGTGACCAACAGCTCCCAGTAAATATTCCATGTCTTTTGAAAAGAGGCAATATGGAGCATGTAGAAACTGACATTAATCTTTAATAAAGAAAAAACATTTGCTTCGCAATGCAGAGATGGCAAAAATACACAAACCCTTTACTCAAGTACAAGTACAGATATTCATGTTTAAAACAACTCTGGTAAAAGTTGAAATACTGATTACACTTTTGTACTCAAATAAAAGTAAAGAAGTACAGCCTTAAAAATACACTTACGTGAAAAGTACCCATTACTACTACATGTTTTATTTTCACTAGATAGTTAAATATTCGTTTTCCCCCACAGTCCAAAGACATGCAGTATGGTTGAATAGATAAACTAAATTGGCCATAGTGCATGTGTCAATGTGAGAGGATGTTTTCCAGTACTGGGTTATGGCTGGAAGAGCATCTGCTGTGTAAAACATTCATTCATTAATTTTCTTTTCGGCTTAGTTGCTTTATTAATCCAGGGTCACTACAGCAGAATTAACCACCAACTTATCCAGCACGTGTTTTACGCAACGGATGCCCTTCCAGCCGCAACCCATCACTGGGAAACCCATACACACTCATTCACACATACATACACTATGGACAATTTAGCCTACCCAATTCACCTGTACTGCTTGTCTTTGGACTTTGGGGGAAACCGGAGGAAACCCCCACCGAGGAAACCCACACCAACACAGGAAGAACATGCAAACTCCACACAGAAAGCTCAACTGTGTAAAACATATGCCGGTTAATAATTGGTGGTTCATTCCGCTGTGGCGACCTCTGGTAAATCAGGGACTAAGCTGAAGGATAATGAGTGAGGATGGGTAGGTAACTAGACCTCACATCCTATTGATAAATTAATGTAAAATAAATTACATTTCAAATTTTTATGTAAAATGTTTGTTACCAATTTTATGAAAGTATCCAAGCAGCATCATATAAAGGCACAATGCTCAAAAAGTCAGTCCATGTATCATCATCCTGACGCAAACTCTCATCATTCAGCATATAGTTTTGCGGCTGTTAGATTTAAAATAACAGCTACCATTCATGTTCATACACTCTAAAAATAATTATGTAGGCTTGTCTATCTTTATAAATAATGTCTTACATTTTACACAGAATTTTGTCCACAATATATAGATTTTTCTTTTCTTTTGCTAAAATAAATACTTATTGTATTTGACTGCAAACATTTGTATTATTATTTTTTTGCATTAGGCTAAACCTGGTTTATTCTCTATTAGGCTAAAGCTGCTCTCTCATACATTACCCGTTATTTCAGTGTTTTTTTTTTTTCATTTTTTTTTTTTTTGCAGGGTTGGATATTTTCTTTAATGACAAACCTTAATTCTGTTAATACATTTATTCTATGATAAAAGCAACATACACAGGCGTGAGTACAACCTCCAAAACATGTGCATGATCTATTTTTATGTGATAAATTTATGATATTTTGCAATTTATTTTTATTCATAAATTAAAGTCACTTTTGATGTTGCAAAATATTTGTTAAAAAAAATTTTTATTTAAGATTAAAATGCCTATACATGTAAAATCATAGTCAATAAAAAAATCTATAAAAAACTGCATAAATTCTGTAGGAAATGTGAACTCAGTGGAAATGAAGAAAATAAATCGTAATGCATAACGTTGAAGTATTCATGAAAACGTTCATGAAGTATTTGATTGTTTTAGTAATAAATGTACAAATCTTTCCAAAAAACAGTTTTTCGTGGTATTAGATTGAAAGATCAGAGAAATCCCGTACTGCATGATTGGAAGTGGACAAAAGACTCTAACGTTAACCTTAAGGATGTCTGTACCAGTGCCATTCAGAGATATTCCAAGGGCTGAAAAAACGGAAAAAGTGGGTACCAGTGCCGTCGCTATGATCGGATATTATATATAATAGTTGGCGATCCGGGGGTGTTATAGATTGTACCAGAAAGCTGAGGACCGGGGGAGCGGGGTGAAATTATGGGAGTTTTCCGGGAGAAATGACAAAATGGGAGATAGGCCTAAAATACGGGAGACTCCCGGGAAAAACGGAAGTGTTGGCAGGTATGTCCACCATGTTAACTGAATTGGTCACATGACATGAGTGCGTCACATGACTAAAATGCATCATTGCTTTCGAAAGACCTGTTTCACAGTTCACACTGCAACACAAAAACAGCATTTTTAAATTAACAGCGTTTTCAAAAAGTTGTGTTTTCGTTTCCTAAAAACGTCATCTCAGTGTGGACGGAAGGCCAAAACGGAAAGAAAAATATGTGTTTTAAATGAAAATGAATTAGTGTGGACATGGCCTAAGTAACATTTCAGATTCGCATAAATGTAGACAGCACTCTCTAGTGGATTTGACATCTGAAACATGCAACTAAACTTGAGCAAAGTATTTTACATTTCACAAAAGAATGTAGGCTGAGGCATACATTTCCAATGAGCCTGGCACTGCATAATGTCTTGTACTGCTCACAGGCACCTCTATAATTGTGTTGCTTGTCTCTTGCATATTATCACATCTTACTTGACATGTGTGAATTGGCTAAAGTGTGAAGGCGATTTTTTTTTCTGCTTTTACATCATACTGAGACAAAATCTCAAACAATCCATATTAGACACTTGTAAATAAACAGAAAAGCTTTGAGCTTTTAAACTTTAGAGATGTTTTTATTGCACAATGAACTCTAATATATTAAGAAGTCAGGGGAAATTTGAATACTTCATCACCGCTTAAATAGAGCAGTACAACATCCAGTATTCCTGCTGTATATGCCACCATTTCCTCAGTCACAATTTCAAGTAGTTTAGTGATGCAGAGGACGACTATTCCAGCTTTTCTCTAACTTACTACTTTTGCTGTCTTGATCTCAAAGCTCCAGGCCCTGACAGCTTCAAACAGCAGGGGAAATAGAAAGAGCTCTACTAGTCCAGTCAAGGCTATAGGTGATTACATGGCTTTTATTTGGAATGATTCTGAGCAGGGCTTTGAGGACTCTGTGGCACCCTCTGGAGAGAGTACTATCCCAGTTCAGCAATTACTAGCTGCTTGCTATCATAGTGCATGTATGCCACTGACAGGCTGCATGAGTGGATTAATGCTGGAATATTTATTATGTATGTATTTTTCTACAGCATTATGTTGTATTGAAAAGAATTTGCGAATCTGCCCGTTTAGGATTTGAGTGATAAATAAAATAAAATAAAATCCAAAAGTTGGAAACTGCCTTTTTTAACATTGCAATGATTGTATTATATGAAAGGTTTTCAAACTGAATATTAAAGATTTTCAACTTGAAATTCTACACAATAGATTGTAATTATGAGTAAAGGGAAAGTTAAGAACTAAAAGATTAAGAACTAAAAAAACTAAACATTCTGTCATTACTTACTCATCTTCATGTTATTTAAAATCCCCTTTTTGTCTGAGCTGCTCTCTTCTATTAAAAAAAGTGGTTTTAAATTAAAGATTTATTCAAATAAGAACAAAATGCATCATAAAGGCCCTCCATTCAACTACATGTTCGTGAAGATTTTTCTTGAGCACTAATTAAGCATATTAGAGTGATTTTTGAAGATGTGAAAGTGAAGAGTGAAGTAATGATGCTGAAATTCCAGTTTATCTATGTTTATTATCTATTTATATTTTATATATATATGTATATATATATATATATATATATATATATATATATATATATATATATATATATATATATATATATATATATTCATTCATTTTCTTTTTGGTCCCTTTATTAATCTTGGGTGGCCACAGTGGAATGAACCGCCAAGTTATCCAGCATATGTTTTACGCAGAAGATGCACTTCCAACTGTAACCCATAACTGGGAAACACCCAATTCACCTATAGCGCATATCTTTGGACTTGTGGGGGAAACCGGAGCACCCGGAGGAAACCAATGTGAACATGGAGAGAACATGCACACAGAAATGCCTACTAACTATATATATATTATATAGTATTGTTTTTTTAAATAAAAAATTCAATATTATTTAAAAAAAAATTAAAAATATATATTGCTTGGCAGTTGTTGCTCTCATCTACCTTTATTGCATAAAAAAACAGCATCTTACACTCTTAGAAATGAAGTTACGAGATCCTGTCACTTTTTACAAGGTGCACATTTGTACCTAAAATTTAACAAACTAAGTAGATGCCTTGTTTCAGTTGTCTTTTCAGCTGAAGTGGTAGAGAGATTTTTTTCAGCTAGAATGATTAAGTGAGCTATCAGTAAACCATAATAGTGTTGTGTTGTGGAGGAATTTTTGTTGTGTTGTGGAGGAATTACAGGCTAAATTATAATCATACTTGACAAAACAGATGCATGGCTGCCTGTTTCACAAATCTGCTCCTTTTTACATTTCAAAACATGAGTCTCACATACAAGCTTAGATATACTTAAAAATAAGGAGAAAAATAGCATTGTTTAACTATTATTGTTTATGCTCAATAAAATGCAGTCTGGGACAAATGCCCCATGTGGATTGTATGCGTTTTTCACTGGGATTTTACACTAATGAGATTTACATTAGAACAACATATTTGAGGCTCTCAGTATGTAATTTCCACATACTTCCATCTTATTATTCCACAACATATATCTATATAAAAATAGACTTAATTTAGTAATTTAGGCTTAGCATTATATAGCATTTATATAATGCTTCTATCCATACCTGTCAACCCTCCCATTTTCTCGGGATTCTTCCGTATTTTACATTTCTGTCATCCCGTAAAGATATTTTCCTGTATTTCTCCCATATTTATAATCTTTCTATGAAGGGTGGCAAAAAATATCAAAGAACCAATCCTCCCTATACGCAACCCATACCCCCGAACCACCAGGGGCACCCATTGCTCCTAAATGTGAATCTGTTCTGTGCTTTCATTATATTTAGGCATGAAACACATTAAAATAAATATAAAAAACGGTGCGATTCCCTTCCTTTTCATTACAGGTGCTGTTGCCCCTCTATTTGAAGCGGAGCGAAAGAGGACACTCTAGGTTTTGGATGCGTGCTTGAACAGACATATACACATAATAATAGGGTATATGCCGAGCTAGTGTTGTTCCCATACTGATAAACTTCCGGTGACCCGTTATTGTGACTTTTTTCCATTTTATACAATTCCTTTTACAGCATCGATGTTGTAATGTAATTAAAATACATCCAGTTAAATAGACTTTGGCATTCATTTAGTTGCTCAAGCGTAAAACGGGACAAAAAGGCGTTTACTCGCACGCGTCTGTCAGAATCGGCAGGCTAGCGCAGAAGCTCCATTGAATGTAATTTAATGCAGTGCTTCTTGTACAATCTGAGACCCACTTTATATCGGATATCACTCAGCCAGTGGAGATCGCTGATTTTTAAAGAAAACATACCTTAAACGCGCCAATTTTGCAATTGCAAATAGTTCACCGGAAGCGCTTAACCCTCGTTACTGGCAAATTAAAAGTCCTATTAGCATGTTTCGGCATATACCCTATTGTAGTAATAATAATAATAATAATAATAATAATAATATCTAAGCATGTCAATCTTGGTGGGTTTATTTTTAAACAACAAATTTTGTCTTAAATGAGCATAAAAAAGTTAGGAAAGCAATCAAGCGCAAGCGTGGGAAGCGAGCCGGCGCGCTCGTCAGGCTAAGACAGCGCGGCTTCAGAACGGCGCTGCCCAGCATTCACCTGGCGAATCTCCGCTCTCTTCCTAACAAAATGGACGAACTATTTCTGCTCACATGCAAAAACAAGAACTTTAACAACTCTGCTGTCCTGTGTTTCACGGAAACCTGGCTAAACGAAGCCATTCCGGACAGCGCATTAAACCTACCGGACTTTCAGCTGTACAGAGCAGATCGCGATACGGAGTCAACGGGCAAAACGCGCGGTGGTGGGACATGCTTTTACATCAACAGAAGGTGGTGTACGGATGTAACTGTGTTAAAGAAGATGTGCTGTCCTGATGTGGAAGTGCTTTTCATTAACTGTAAGCCGTTTTATTCACCAAGAGAGTTTTCCTCGTTCATTCTCGTCTGTGTTTACATTCCACCGCAAGCACACGTGAGTACTGCACTGCAACAGCTGGCTGATCTGATCACAGAGACAGAACAACACCACCCGGACTCTGCTTTTATCATACTTGGGGACTTTAATCAGGCAAAACTCACACATGAGCTGCCTAAATTCAAACAGCACATTACATGCCCCACCAGAGGCAATACAATTTTGGACCATTGCTACACCACAATAAAGGATGCATATCGCTCCGTCGCCAGAGCAGCTCTAGGACTCTCCGATCACTGCCTGGTTCATCTTATACCAACTTACAGGCAAAAACTTAAAACTACTAAGCCAGTATTAAGGACTGTCAAGAGATGGACCAACGACACAGAGCAGGTCTTACAAGCCTGTTTTGAATGCACTGACTGGGATGTTTTTGAAGCTGCAGCCACAGATCTGGACGAGCTCACAGAGACTGTAACATCATACATCAGTTTCTGTGAGGAGTTATGCATCCCTACCAGGACCTACTTGTCATTTAACAATGATAAACCATGGTTCACACCAAAACTCAGACAGCTTCGTCAGGCCAAAGAGGATGCTTACAGGAGTGGTGACAGGATCCTGTACAATCAGGCCAGGAACACATTGACAAAGGAGATTGGTGTGGCTAAGAAAAGCTATGCCAAAAAGCTGCAAAACCAGTTTTCAGCTAACGACCCTGCATCAGTGTGGAGAGGCTTAAAAGATTTCACTAATTACAAGACACCGTCCCCCAGTATCGACAGCAATAAACATATTGCAAACGAGCTGAATATGTTCTACTGTAGGTTTGACACCTATGACCAGACACCTCACACCCACCCGGACCATCTCCCTACACAGCCGTCAACACCACATCAACACAGCCCGGACCATCGCCCTACACGGCCATCAATACCACATCAACACAGCCCGGACCATCTCCCTACACAGCCATCAACACCACATCAACACAGCCCGGACCATCGCCCTACACAGCCATCAACACCTCCAGCCATCTTCCTCTCCCCCCCTGCTCTTCAGATCAGTGAGGAAAATGTGCGTCAGATCTTCAGTAAACAGAAGAGAAGGAAAGCACCAGGGCCAGATGGTGTCTCACCAGCCTGTCTGAGAACCTGCGCTGACCAGCTGGCTCCCATTTTCTCCCATATCTTCAATAGATCACTGGAACAGCGCAAAGTTCCATCCTGCTTTAAGCGCTCCACCATCATCCCAATCCCAAAGAAGCCAAAGATCACAGGACTCAATGACTACAGACCTGTGGCCTTAACATCTGTGGCCATGAAGTCATTCGAAAGACTGGTGCTAGCATATCTGAAGGACATCACTGGACCCCTGCTGGACCCCCTGCAGTTCGCCTATAGAGCAAACCGGTCTGTGGATGATGCAGTCAACATGGGACTGCATTATACCCTACAACATCTGGACAAACCAGGGAACTACGCAAGGATTCTGTTTGTGGACTTCAGTTCTGCCTTTAACACCATCGTCCCATCACTGCTTGAGTACAAACTGGCCCAGCTCTCTGTTCCTAGCTCTGTCTGTCAATGGATCACCAGCTTTCTGACAGATAGACAGCAGCTAGTCAGAATGGGCAAAATCACATCCGACAGCCGCACCATCAGCACTGGTGCCCCCCAGGGATGTGTTCTCTCTCCACTGCTCTTCTCCTTGTACACCAACGACTGCACTGCAAAAGACCCCTCCATCAAACTCATTAAGTTTGCAGACGACACTACTGTTATCGGCCTCATCCAGAACGGTGACGAGTCTGCATACAGACAGGAGGTGGAGCGGCTGGCGTTATGGTGCAGATACAACAACCTGGAGCTGAACACGCTCAAAACAGTGGAGATGATAGTGGACTTCAGGAGAAACCCCCCTGCACTCCCCCCACTCACCATCATGAACAGCACTGTGGCTGCAGTAGAGTCATTCAGGTTCCTGGGCACCACCATCTCTCAGGATCTGAAGTGGGACACTCATATAGACTCTATTGTGAAGAAAGCCCAGCAGAGACTGTACTTCCTTCGTCAGCTGAGGAAGTTCAACCTGCCACAGGAGCTGCTCGTACAGTTCTACTCAGCTGTCATCCAATCCATCCTCTGCACTTCAATCACCGTCTGGTTCGGCTCAGCTGCCAAAACTGACCTCCGTAGACTACAGCGAATAGTCCGGACTGCTGAACGAATCACTGGCACTACCCTTCCTACACTTCAAGAACTGTACTCTTCCAGAGTGAGTAAAAGGGCTCGCAAAATCACTCTGGACGCCTCACACCCAGCACACTACCTGTTCGAACTGTTACCGTCTGGTCGGCGCTTCAGAGCACCAAGCACAAAAACAGCCAGACACAGGAAAAGTTTCTTTCCTCAGGCTGTCTACCTTATGAACAGTTAAATATTCCCCTACTGTGCAATAAATATGTGCAATACTTTCTCATACGCACTTGTACACAGCACCTTATATCAATATACAATGCAATACTTTCTACATTCGCACTTGTACACAGCACCTTGTAACCTGTATATTTATAACAATCTGTACATACAACTCAACATCCAGGTTTCTTCACTAACCGCATCTGTTTAATGTTCATCATTTTTTATTATTATTATTTTATTTTTTCAGATTATTTTGTGTTGTCACATGTCACTTTATGTACACTGGAAGCTTCTGTAGCCAAAACAAATTCCTTGTGTGTGTGAAGCACACTTGGCAATAAACCGATTCTGATTCTGATTCTGATTCTGATTCTGAAATGCTTTTATTATAGATCTCTACATTTTTTTTGTGATGCCTCTGTGTTTTTAATGTAATCAAACAAAAAAATCTAAATGGGAGATTCATTTAATCAGCTCTTTAGTCAGAATGTTTTAAATATACAATGAAAAAAGGAAAAGACCTCAGGTCTTTTCACTGGTTCCCATTCAGAATAGACTTTAAAGTATACTATTACTTGTCTATAAATCCCTAAATGGCCTACGACCTCAATACATTACAGATATGCTAACTGAATACAAACCTAACAGATCTTTAGGATCATATAAACTAGAAATTCCAAGGATTCAGTTAAAGCAGAGTGAATCTGCCTTCAGTTACGCCCCCCGCTGCTGGAATCAGCTTCCAGAAATAATCAGATGTGCTCCAACATTAGGCACATTCAAATCAAGACTGAAAACACATCTGTTTAGCTGTGCCTGTGCTACATCCTGTGCTAAATCCGACAGATCACACTATCATGTCTTTCTTTTCTTTTTAACTTATTTATAACCTGTTTTAACACATTTTAATCTGTTTTGATCTGTTTATTTATAATTACTTTTATTATTTGTTTATATTTTCTTATACTTGTCTCTTTTATTCCTGTTTGTGTAAAGCACTTTGAATTGCCCCTGTGTCAAAATTGTGCTATATAAATAAAAATAAATGAAAAAGGTTAAAGAGATTTAATAACTTGATTCAATTTCTTTATAATAGCTATTAATTTTAATAGGCTAAACTGTTTGCTAATGTATTTGCAGCTTTTTCTAATATATACTATTTATCCTATCCTTTGTAAATAATGACAATAAAAACACAATAGTGACCTGTTTATTTACGGCTCTACATGAACATATTTAGTAAATATTTGGGGATATCCCTTATTTGTTGGCAGGTATGCTTCTCTCTGATGATTGGAAGTGCGTCTTTTATCTTAACGTGTAAGTCGCTGTGGATAAAAGTGTTTGCTAAATAAGTAAATGTGATATTTTCTTTCTGTAGCACATTTATGTACATATTTTTTATGTTTATTGTCTGATCTCACCTGTTTTAACAACTAAGTGTTCATACAGTATTTGTGTTTATCTCTCATGTTGGATTGACTGAATTAATTGAATATACCAAAAAGATTTTTCTGCCTGCCCAAACTACAACTGAACTGCATCTCATTTTTTATGTTCAGTTCATTTAAATTAGTAAAACAATTAAGTTAACTTAATTGATCTGTGTTGGGACATCATGAGGCAATTGTATGGAACAGTGTATTCTTGATTAAAGACTTTAAAGTGATATTTTATCATTTGTCAGTGGAACATGCAAGCTGGACATAGTCATACTATCACATTCACTCTTAACTGTGACCCTTTGTTATGACTGGAGCTTTTTTAATTCTCTGTTTCTGCACCGCTGGCCCCTGTGATCAGATTTAATCTCTGCTGCTCAGTTGCTCAGTTAGACAGAAAGGGATTTGTCAAGCCTACTAATGCAGGCTGTGCTCCTTAAAGACCATCTCCTAGACCCCTTGCCTCGATCCCTCTACAGCCCATCCTGACGTGTAAAGATTGAAGAGCAATTCAGAGCCACTCTACGAATTACAGATTATCAGGAAGTGAAGAAGTTGCGATGCTGCCCGACTTTTGTCCCATTGCAGGTTCAGACTAGCAGAATGAGATTTGATGGGGTACAGCAAGAGGTTTCTTCTGTTTGATGAACTATCTGATTGTGGTGGTCACACAATGAAAGATAGGCTTTTTAAAGACTAATGATAGATGATTAAAGGGCTGCTGTGAGTTCAGATCATCAAGTGACACATCCAAAGTGATTCATAAGGATGAAGAGACTTTATTCTTTCCTCAAACCATAGTGGATTAGCAAACAAATGAGTAAATTTCGATTTTTAGTGCAAGATTGCGTCCGACTCTGCACTTTGTTTGGGTGTGCGCCTTCGCGGCTACAGGTAGATGCATTGTGCTCATTCTGATAATGATTTTTCATTTGTTTAAATGGGCCAACGTTAAGTTTTGCTTTTTGGCGCTGTTATAGTCCGTTGTGCGGCTGTGTCATTTTTCTGGGCTGTGGTGTCCGGATGACTGTTCACCGTGTCAGACTTGATTTCCTGCACCTCGCTGTATTCTCGTACCTGACCAACAAGTGCTCGTAAAGAGTCCGATTTATGCGCCCATTGGATTCTCCCTTTATCTCTATCCCCTTTTCTTCTTACACAATTCGCTTTATTAGCTTTCATACTCCTCGCTATCGCCGTGGTTATCAGAGATCGCCTGGCCATTTGCTACTGCTAACGCTCGTGTTGTTGATGGCTTTCCTATGGATGCCACCAACGCAGTTGTTTTAAAGCGGACTACACTTTTTATAAGGGTATATGCCGAAGCATGCTAATAGGACTTTTAATTTGCCAGTAACCTGGTTAATCGTTTCCGGTGAATTGTATACCAATGCAAAATCAGCGAGTTTAAGGTCTGTTTTCTTTAAAAATCAGCGATCTCCACAGGCTGAGATTATAGCCGATGTAAAGTCGGTCTCGGATTGTTTAAGAAGCACTGCATTAAATAAAATTTTTCCACGCCATGTCTTTAAAATATGAACATTTATTTTACCCCAGTATATTCAATGGAGCTTCTGCGCTAGCCTGCCGATTCTGACGGGCATTTGCGAGTAAACGGCTTTTTGTCTCGTTTTACGCTTGAGCAACTAAATGAATGCCAAAGTCTATTTAACTGATTGTATTTTAATTACATTACAACATAGATGCTGTAAAAGAAACCGTATAAAATGAAAAAAAAGTCACAATAACAGGTCACCGGAAGTTTATCAGTATGGGAACAACACTAGCTCTGCATATACCCTATTACTACTGTGCCGCTTTGTGCTTTGCTTCATTCATATTTGTTTTAGATGTATTGATTTGTTAGTGCGTTTTGTTTTGAGAATTTATTTCTAGTTTGCATTTTGTTTTGTTTCAAATTTAGGCCAAGCACTTTTTTGTTATTTAGGTGTTTCTTTTGGTGGGTTTATTATTATCATTATTTTTGATGATGATTGTCAATTGTTGTCTGGATCCAGAGTGTGTATGTGAGATCCTGTAGCTGAGTCAATCAGACCATAGAAAGTACATTTGTTCACCTGATTGACCCACTTATTGATGTGCATTTAAGTTATTTTTAGCTATTTACTTTTAAACTTTGATTTATTTCAGGAACTGAGGCTTTTCCCGGTGGACGACTGGTCTTTTTCACCTGGTGGTGCTTCTTTACCATGTGCTGTGGGACACCGCGTGCTTGATAGTGTGATTCGAGTGCACTGTGGGGTGTGTGTGTTGGGGTAAAATCAGTCTACTTGTATCCAGTCAGTGGGAACCTCAGTTCTGTGTTTTTTTTTTTTTTTTTTAATGATATGAAGTGGGAGTTTTTGTGTTTTTAAAAATGAGTACATTTTTATATTTTATTCAAAATAAATATTTTTGTACTTTTTGTAATTACCCACATCTCTTTGCCTTTTTGAGGGAAAGGAACCTATGTGCCTTTTTTTAAATTGAGTTATTTCCCTGGGTATTTTTATTCAAAGTTGGTCATTTTTATTCAAAAATGGTTATAACTCTCTTTTATAACTCTCTTATGGTTATAACTCACATCCCCTCGCCACACAGGCTTGACCTTGGATCATAAGGGAGGGATTGCATGGCTGTAATCTGTTCCTCTCAATGAAGATGACTTTAAGTTATTACAATGATTTTCGTTTTAACTCTCACGAAGGATTAATCTATCAGATAATCAAAAAAGCTCACTCGATGCACTTTAATGTTATGTAACAAGGATTATTATCAGAACAAGACAATGTGCTCTTCTATGTATGTTGTATGCTAGAAACATGCTTTCACTTCTGGTTGTGGCTTCAAGTTTACAGCTTAGACAGTCATCAATGTCTACACAGTCATTCATTCTGCTCTAGTTGATTAATGTTAGACCTCTATCCCATTTCTTCTGTGTATGTTTACTACCGGCCACCGTTGTTAACAGTAAACTCTGCTGTTTTCCACTGGGTGAGACTTCCAGAAGACTTTAATAATAAATGCACTGAGAACAAACAAATACTGTCTGCACATGAATGAATTCAGTCTTACTACACAGCTTTTGTGAGTGGAGCTGCTCAGCATCTTTCTTGTGTTCTGTCCCCACAGATGAATATGACCCTATACATCAAGTTGGCTGTTATCCGAGAGGGATCAAATTTGCTGACCCATCCTTCCAAAGGGTAGTAGGGGGATTATTTGGGCTCAGCTCTGTTCTTCAACTGCTGCAAGAATACAAAGCATGAGCTGTGTTCACACAAACCAAAGGCACCACTTGTTCAATTATTAAACTCTTTATTTAGACATGATGTGAAAGGCAGGTCTGGAAACATTCATTTAAAATGCCATGATGTTTTTAATCTGCTTTTGATCATTCTGTCAAACAAATTATGACCTGAACTTCACAAAACTATTTGAAAAGAAGCAATGAGAATCTACTGTCCCACAGTCTCCTGCGCTGTCTTTTGGCCCGTTTCCACTAAGTGGTACGGTACGGTACAGTTCGATTTGGTACGCTTTTATGGCCGTTTCCACTGTCAAAAGGCGCACCGAACCGAACCGTACCGTACCACTTTTTCGGCACCCTTTCGAAAGGGTACCAAACATGACAAAGGGTACCAAAAGGCGGAGCTAGACGCGCAGCTGAACGCTATTGGTTTACAGAGACCCATGGTCGATCTGGGCTCAAACAAACCTTGTCGTCGTCTTGATAAACAGCCACAAAGGCATGGAGTAGAGCAGATTTACCCTGTGCCTCGTAGTTTTTTACGAGCCAGTCTGAGGCGCGAGCGGTTTCGCTTTCTTCCTCGCGCTCGCCACGCGTCTATATCTGAAATAACAAACTTCTTAAGCTGATGATAATAACCTGCGCTTGATTATTGACGTGCCTTTGAAACCCGATCCTGTCAGACACTGACAAACGCGAGAGTGAAGCGCGAAAAAAAGGAGAAGCCGGAAAAAAAGGAGCACATTATTTTTCAGCAAACATGAACAAAATGCCATGTTTAACTAACTTATTATCTTCACATTTTGGACTAATATGAACCGGGAATGATGGAATTACTCTCTAACAGAGGCTACATGTGCTCCTGAAGATTACAGACACAGATGAGAGGTTTTCGCTGACTGTAGGCTATATTTTGGGTTGTTTTTGAACCTAAATACGGGCGAAATGTCTGCTATGTGTAGTTCTTCTGTAGTTGATAACATATCGGAGACTGTAAGAGGCTGTGTGTGTTTATATATGTTCATTTATTTATTTATTTTATATAATTACAGACGTTACAGTAGGCTGTTTCGCACTGTCATTGATCTGCAGTTATAATCAACTCATGTTCATTGAAAAGTTAGTAATAAACATTTCTACACAAGTATTTATGTGTATGAAGCATCTGTGTTGTGAGAAGTGCTTTTCATATGATATGTGAATGACCTGTACAGCTTTATTGTAGACATTTCCTCGAGCGAAAATGACGTCGACTGAAACTTTCTGTCATACACCATGCCCACCAAAAGGGTACCCTTGTTAGTGGAAACGCAAGCCTGATAAAGGTGACCCGTACCAACCCGTACCGCACCGTAGTAGTCAGTGGAAACGAGTCAATAATAACTCATGAGGGCAGTGGGGGTTTCTCCAAACCACCACCAGTATGCAGCATCCACTTGGATGATGCAACGGCAGCCACAGGACATGGCACCACCACTTACCACACACTAGCTATTGGTAGAGTGGAGATACAGTGTTAAAGCCAATTCAGTCGATGGGGATGATTGGGAGGCCATGATGGGTAAGGGCTGATGGAGGGAATTTGGCCAGGACACAGAGGTTACACCCCTACTCTTTATGAGAAGTGCCATGGGATTTTTAAATGACCACAGAGAGTCAGGACCTCTGTTTTAACATCTCATCCAAAAGACAGCACTTGCTGACAGTAGAGTGTCCCCTAAACTTTATTGGGGCATTAGGACTGACGCAAAGCACAGGTTGAGCAGCCCCTGCTGGCCTCACTAACACCACTTCCAACAGCAACCTACTGTTCCCACATGGTCTTCCATCCAGGTGCTGACCAGGCTCAGCCCTGCTTAGCTTCAGTGTGTAACTGGTCTTGGGCTGCAGGGTGAAATGGCTGTGGCTGCTCAGAAATTGACCCCTTATTAATAGAACAAAGCCATAAATAATGGATTATCTATTTAAACTTTAAATTTCTACTTTTGTAAATTTGTTTTCCGGGTGCTCCAGTTTGCCCCACAGTCCAAAGACATGCGGTATAAACCAAATTGGCTGTAGTGTATGATTGTGTGTGTGTATGGATGTTTTCCAGTACTGTGTTGCAGCTGGAGAAATATCTACTGTGTAAAACAGATGCTGGATAAGTTGGCAGTTCATTCCGCTGTGGTGACCCCTGATTAATAAAGGGACTAAGCTGAGGGAAAATGAATGAATGAATGAATGAATGAATGAATAAATTTGTTTTTAAACAAATGCTTTGTTTATGCATCCACATGTACAATGTGATATTTGGTTGTAGACACTTTATAATGAGAATGACTGTCTGTTAGTTGCTAGGTTACTGTTCTCTTCTGTAATTGCCACTTTGATTGAAATTCCATTAAAAACAAAAAGACCTCCTCTGTTGCTGCCTCACAATATTTTGTCTGGGGCTGTGTTCATTTGCATGGTCTAAAAGGGCTCAGAGACACAGACCGTTCCTTGTCTTTCTTTTTCATAACAAACAGAATTACAAGAGCATGTAGTCCTACCGCGATTCTCCTCATGATTTGGATTTCACAAAGATTCTTGCTGTGACACAACTGTCATCTTTGGCACTGCAAAACCAGTGTCATTTTTCTTTGAAGTGATTGGTTGGCTATACTTTTGGCTGTACGGAAAACTGTAGACACAGTAATGACAACATTTTTAAAAGCATAACATCGGCTATATAAACTGGACATTTGTGAAGAGTGAGAAAAGGATAGAACTGGCAGTCATTCATTACACTGCTTGACCAGACCATAGGACCAGACCTGTTAGGTTAGTGCTGTTATTTTGGCAAAGAAAACGTTTTGTCTCCCTCTAGTGGTGCTGTCCAATTCTGATTCTATAATTAATTCAACAGTTTTTTGGGTTGAAAACTAAAAGCTTTGTAAATAAAGCCGAGGTAGCAAACTATTTTTTTTTTAAATGTAAAGCTTATCAAAAAAAAAATCTTAATGCTTATTAATAGCCTATCTGTCTTTTTTGTCATTGATTCTGATGGTAAGTACATCAATAATCTGCAAAATAAGCAAAAATAAGATTAAGCAGTTTCAATATCCATCACCAGATGTTCTTTATAATGAATAAATTATAATAATATGTGTCAGCATTCACAGAGCAGTATCATCGCCTTTAAGTGAAAAATATCTAGTAAAATATTATGTACTGTCATCATGGACAATATCAAATAAATAATTTATTAGAAATGAGTTATTAAAACTATTATGTTTATAAATGTGTTTAAAAAATTGGCACAATAATTTTACAGTGTTCTCTTTCACTTACATTCATTGTAATTCAGGTTACATCTTGGGTGTGGTGGTGTTCAGTAACGATCTGTTCGATGTTTCATCGGTTCGATGTTGAAACTTGATGAGGACTCGGTTCTTCTGCGCGAGTCAGCGTGACGTGCGCGTGCTCATTATTTAAACCAAACAACGGACACAAGGCAACGGACATAACAGTAATCTGAAGCTAAGTACGTTATATTCGACGTTTCACAGCTTTTATTTGTCATTTTCCCTAGAATTTATGTTAAATGTAACTTTAGATGTCTAACGTTTTACAATTTTTATTAACACTTTACCACGTCCTAATTTATTACGTTTTTAGTAAGCCTACATGTCGCTGACAGCAGCTAACGTTAATCTATGAAGGTAAATGAAAAGCTGTTTCGGTTATTTGATTGGCGATTTTAACATTTATGACTTCAATACTTTCTAACCGGTGTAAAAATATAAGATGGTCTTTCAAATCGACTTGGAATGAACATAAACGATCATATTGCTCCGGCTAAGTTTAGGCTAACGTTATGAGATACGGTTCGCAAGTAACATTAACGTAACGTGTAATCGAGCTGACAGTGAACGATATTTTTAACACGCAGTAATGGTAACGAAGTGAATCGCTGTCGGTTCACAGTTTTGTTGCTCCGTTTCTTTCTACATTTAATGTAGTGATGAACTCCTCACCAGAGACGCTCCACAGTGTTGAATGGGAAAAGCTTTGCTCGCTAGTCAAGTTACAGTTAGTCCGTTGTGGTCGTTGATTCCGTTACTGATATCCTATGTTCACAGTCAATGCTTGTCTGTGTTTTTTTTTCTGATAGTTTTGCTATGTTCTGGTGTGCGTTTTTTGTTCCTGTTTATAAAAATTATTTTTGTTTAAGGTTACATGCTTCTCTTTTGATTTACGTTACTGCAGTTTACTCGTAACAGTACGTTATCTAAAATGTTTGTAAATGCATTGCTTTTTAAAAATATTTGATATCATTAAGCTTTTCAGAATTTCACAGGGAAATGAAGATCATTGAATTTGTCAGAAAATACCATTTTAACTTAATATTCTGAGTGAGGAGTCAAAAATTGTGGCAAATGTATGGTACAGATACTGTGGATTAAACTTAAAATGTACCTTGGGGTTGTACTTTGTAATAGTAGATACCAGGTGAGATTTCCTACTAGGCATAAGCTGGTATAAGACTCTGACGATATGATAATCTTGGATAAAAATATCACGGTTTCGCGGTATTGTGATTACTGCTCTAAAATAAGTTCTTTTTAAATGTCTGGGTAAAAAAAAAAGAATTCCCTTTTGAACACAACATATTTTAGTTTTGAGAAACATTTAAAATATTTTGTAGTAATAATTCATTTGAATTATTTAGTCTAATGTCTAAATTTATTTCAAAACCAGATTTTTTATTTCGCAGTTTTGTCCTAGAAGGGGGAAAAAGTAGATAAAAAATCTTACACATACCTTTAGGAACGGTATTGCAGAAAATTTTCATGGTTTTAAAACCTTGACTTTTCCAAACTGCGTTATAACTTGAAAACGGTTATCGTCCCCTACCTATTTCCTACTGAGTAACGTTTTTTCTTACTTTTTTTTTTTTTAATGGCAGTTTTTCTGGAATCTCCAGTTGAAGACATCAAGATCTTTAACCTGTGTCAGCCTGGACAGATGTCTATTCCAGTTCTGCTTACACCACGCTAATCTCTGCTTTTGTATGGATCATGTTCTCTGAAGGTATTACTGAAGCAAAACAACAGCACCCATGACTAAAGTTTCTATTAGTGACCAGTATATTTGAAGTCTGAAAAAGTTTTTGTTTTTTCAGAGTTGCAAATGTTTTTTTTCTCTCTCACAAACACACCAAACCACTGGTTGTGCTTGCAGTACAGTATATAATATATCTTTTAGCCGTTTTTTATGGTTGTATTAAATACATTTTTTATTACAAAAAGTAATTTTGACAAGATGATATGGTTGCACGGTTTACCGGTACTTCAGTAGCACCGCGATACTATGGCTCCAAAATACTGGTGGCGCTACTGAATTTTGTAAACGGTACTATCGTCATAAACAGTTCTACAATATGCACTCAAAAAATATATTTTTTACTTGTTCAAACTACTTAATTAAAATGAGCTGAAACAACACAATTTTTTGGCACAGCTTATTTTTTTATGTTTAATCCACATAAATTTGTTAAAAATGTTAAGTTAACTGAATCGATTTGTGTTGAGACAACATGAATGAATTGTGTGGAACCCTGTATTTTTTACAGTGTGTTGCATGTGGAAAAATCACTAAAATGCTCAAATATTTGTTCCAGCAAATAATCAATAGACCACTTTATTTTACTTTCATTTTAACTGTCTGCATACAGGTCATAGTTTGCTGCAGTCATAACAGATCATATGGCATGATCAATTATTTATTTATTTTATTATTATTATTATTGCAATAACAACAAAAGAGTCACAGTAAATACAAAAAAAGCAGAGAAAGTCTGTACAAAAATGACTTTTTCAATAATAAGGGAATTGAATTTAAGTATTATGACATAAAATATATTATTTCTGACAATGTGCTTTATTTCGTAAATTTGAGTTATAAATTAATACAGTATTGCCATACTACTTGGTATCGGGATACTTCAGCTGGTATAGTATCGTGGCCTGAATTAATGGCATCGTGACAACCCTACAACACAATGCACATTTGAGTTTTAATGAGACTGAAAATTACTCAACAGGGCTCAACACTAAGGATTTTTTCTACTGGCCTGGTGTGGCCAGTGGAAAAGATTTTTACTTGTCCTGCCAAATTTTTCTCTGGCCCACCAAAAAAAATTAAGATAATGATTTTTAGCCACATATTTAAAATGTATGTGTCAAAAGAAGACAAATGTACAGTACTTGTGTATATTTGCACTTTTTATTTAATAATCTAACTTTTTTTAAACAATTGATATTTTAATGAAGGTTGAAGGTCCCAGATTACCAGTTAACTATTCATAAATGGAGAGTCTTATTAAAGTATAATTAAACCATAGGGCTGGGCAATTTGGCATAAAATCTAAATCTTGATATATTGAACATTAATCAAGATATTTTTCAATTCAATAAATATCCACTATCTATGATTATTTATTGAACATCAGCGGTAACCAGCTGAAATTCAAACACACTTTGCCTAAAATGAACAGTCAGTTTTATTATAAAAAAGTGAAAATAAATAACCTGCAATTTTGGAAACAATTTAAATAATTTTTAGGGTTTCAGTTTCATATTAAAGGTAGAAAATATCTTCTAAATAAAATAACTCTTATATATCCTGTAAATAATATTTTAAACTGTGCATTTCTTGCATCTTTTGTAAACGGATATTTTTATATAGATAATAATTTTAATGTAATGGAAAATAAAAATAAAACAAACTAAATTGTTTGCCACTGGGGTAAGAAAAACAATCTTAATGAGATATAATCTCAAACAGAAGTTTTAAGCATCACTTAATTTTCTCATGCCATTTTTATTGTCTAGTAGTCTTGATTTAAGATTTTTTAGATATTTGGACTGGAAATGAGCGAAATTACTAATTAAGAAAAGCTTTTTTGCAGTGCAGCTATACATGACAACAGATGGAAAATGAATGATCCAAAAAAGGCGAGTGAATAAAAGTAAAGTAAAAAAGTGCAAAATAACTATACCACTGCTGCTTTACTACTGTTCTTAACCCTTTCACTGGTGAGTTTTAAATATTCTATCTGTCCCCGAGGTGCTCGTTATTTTAGAATGTTCACCCTTAATGTTTCCGTGGCGATGCGTCATGTTTGTCACGTGGCACACCGCAGCCACGACAGCACTCCAAAATGCATGCAAGCAAGTGGCTGGCCATTTGGGAGAAGAGTGGATTGAACTTTGTTACTTTCACTACGTTTATCTGATATGAATAATACACATCGGCAAATTATATTTGAATGGATTGTTAGACTTCCATAGACTTTCTTGTGTGTTTTACAAACTCTAAATGTATTGCGTTACTAGTACTTGTATGTATTTGCATGTCTAAAACATAAAACAAGCATTGGGTGCTTAAAAACACTGCAAACCTGTGATAATATGACTCGTCTTTCTCTGGCTTAGTGCCAACCAACGCGCCAAAGCTCAGTTTGAATTTTTCATGTCATGCTGCTTTTGTTTTAGTGTGAAATGCTACCACACCTTGAATGACTAGGGTCGCACAGATTTCTCTGCCTTCACCATGTATCTTTCCTCTAACGTTACCTTTCCCTGTGTTTTTTTTTGCTCTGTCCTGTCTATGAGGTGCTAAATTCTGCTGGCATCAGTGCGCAAGAGAGGCAGACTGAACTAAAGTTTTTTTAAATAATCAAACGTCTCCGTAACGCGTGACACTATTCGTTGTTGCAGCCCTAATTTATTTCTAATTCTAATGTCAGAGTTGTTTCATAAAATGCATTTATGTGGTGAAAAATTGTGGGAATAACACAATTTCAAGGAAAGAAGAACCTGCTGGAGAAATTTACAGTGCAATTGCCAATTTATTAGGTGGATAATTACATTTTAAAATAAAAGGAAGATCTCCAATTTTTGTAAAAATATAATTTTGAATAAAAACCATAAAGAGTTAGGGTCTTTGAAGCATCTTTTAATCCAATTTATTCTAAAAGTATTTACTATGTCCTCAAAGTCTAACATTTCGAGTTCACCTACTTTTTCCGGCTATTTGTTAGAACTGTTTTTTTTTTTAGTTTATGGGATTTATTCTTCCAAACCTTTACTTCCATTTTTCTTTCGACTACGCGAATGAAGCGGATTTGACATGCAAATGAAGCGAGTGACTCAAAATGTTCACGCGTCTATTTACGTGCAAAAACGCGATTTATCCGCGCGGATTCGCATCATGGGCAGGGCTTTTGTCTGCACGGTGACTGTAGCTTCGTTGCTAAACGGCTAACATATATTTTATTGAGAAAATAACTGTGATTATGTGCTTTTATGAAGGCTGAAAAACAGCGTCAATTCATTTGGAGCGGTGTCTGAGTCCACTAGGTCCTTTCAGAGGTGCAACCAGTTCTGTGAGCTCATAAACTCCTCCAGAAACTTAACCTGGATAATGGATGCATTCAGTGGTGCTTCTGACTGAGCCGAGCCCAGTTTGGTGAACTGTTGTGGGTGTAGGCAGGAGGATTTTCGCCCGGGAGACCAACAACAGGCGCTACGTCATAATCACACCCCCACAAGAGCAAGCTCCTGATTGGTTAACGCGGTGCAAATGTCCGCTGAAGCTCAGATTTTTAAACTCGAGCGATTTGCGCGAAACGCGTCAAACAAGCAAAACGCTCAATTCACTCTGCACCATTCACGCTGTACGCACCGCACCATTCGTATAGCGCCGCAGGATGTCTATTTACGTCTTTGCATTGACTTAACATGTAAATCACTCGCACTTGACGCTTCAGCACAGCATTAGAACAATGATTTAACATGAATTTTTGCATATAGTAGGCGACAAGGTTATTATATTTTGTTTTATCAATAGCTTGTAAAATTGTTTAGTTTTTATTTTTTTGTATAGTGTAGCTTATGCATAATCTGAACCACTGACAAAAAATTTGCAATAGAATCCTCCAGATAAACAAACAAACAAAAAACAGCACGAATAGTATGTAACAAATAAATAGAATCAAAAATATCTTAAACTTATGACTACAATCAAAACCCGGAGCATGGGTTTGTATTCCTATCATGCTTTAGAGGTTCACCTTTTGCGTTTCTTTAACATTCAAAAACATATAATTGTCATATTTTGACATTTGTGAATTGATTTATAATTGTCAATGTCCACACTTCGATGCATGTAAGATTTTATCCCATTTATTCCACCCCTTATATACACACATATTAGGACTGCAAGATATTGGGAAAATATGCAATATTGTTGTTAAATATTGCGATAAAGATTTTTTTTGCACTAACAAAGAGATGTTAGGAAAACTTTGTCTGTGTTATGATCATACGAAAATATTTTAAACATATAAAATATTCAACATGCTAAAATGATCTTAAATCTAATTCACATTTGTCCAGAACGGTGCAAACATTTTGAATTGAAAACACAACGAATGGCTAAAAACCTTGGTAGATATTCTGATTTCTGTTTGGTTTTATCATAGACATGTAAACACAAAATGCATTTATGTCAAACATTATTTTTAATTTATTAATAATTCATTTATAACATTAACATTGTTAATTATAAAGTATTATCAGCATCTTTTAAGCAGCGTATTTCCTTGCATGTCTTTTATAAATAAATTTTCAGAAATGTACAGTCCCTAAATAATTGATATGGGTATACTGACATCTTGTCAGCATCCACATAAATAAAATAATTAGGTATTATCCTGTAAACATTATTAACATATAGGGATGCAACAAAATAATGTTAGATTATTTGACTTGTGATGTTACTTTTAGAATTGTTTATTCATTTATTTTATTTATAAAGACAGGCAAGAAAATATTTTGCTTAAAAGATGCTCTAGTTTTAAGATGCTGGGTGGTTACATACGAATAAAAAACAATGTTGAAGACAAGTGGATTTGGTGTTTGCATGTCTATGGTTCATTGTGTTTTAAATCAAAATGTTTGCTCCTTCCTTGACAGCTTTTTTTTTATTTTATTTTTTTTAGCTTAAATTAGAATTAAGAAAATTATAGTATAATTTATATTTTATATGTTTGAAATATATTAGTTTAGTCATTACACATATATATGATTTTTTTGTAATCTAACAAAAATAGCATTACTCTAGGTAAATTTTATTGCAAGAAATATAATTAACGCATTATTCAACAACAATATCACATATAGCATATTTCTCAATATTGTGCAGCCTTACTCAGGACAGTAAACAGGGTTGATACAACTTGATACAATCGAGAAGCAGCAGAACTGACAAAAACTTCTCTCGAGATAAAGGACGCAGCTGAAAACATACAGGGCACAAAAATGAAGAAATTAACAAAACAAATTAGTTAACAAATGAAGTTATGTGTAAAATGAAATGGCACATAAAGAAAGGGAGGTGTAGAAATGCAGTTAAAGCCCAGACAGCAGCTAAAATCTCTTAGTAGTTATTCAGTAACCCTCTGCCCTTTGTCAGTGTAAATGAATATCAGCTGCTTCAGTCGAAACCAGGGTGGACATTTCAGCAAGACAATGATCCAATAGAAAATATGTGGGTTTGTGTGGGTTTCCTCCTGTTGCTCCGGTTTCCCCCACAGTCCAAAGACATGCGGTACAGGTGAATTAGGTAGGCTAAATTGTCCGTAGTGTATGAGTATGATTGAGTGTGTATGGATGTTTCCCAGAGATGGGTTGCAGCTGGAAGGGCATCCGCTGCGTAAAACATATGCTGGATAAGTTGGTGGTTCATTCCGCTGTGGCGACCCCAGATTAATAAAGGAAAGCAGAAAAGTAAATGAATGAATATGAATAAATGTGTGTATATCTATCTCTCTGTCTATCTATATACAATTGAAGTAAGAATTATTAGCCCCCCTGAATTATTAGCCCCATGTTTATGTATTTAACACATTTCTAAACATAATAGATTTAATAACTCATTTTTAATAACTGATTTATTTTATCTTTGCCATGATGACAGTACATAATACTTTACTAGATATTTTTTCAAGACACTTCTATACAGCTTAAAGGGCACATAGGTTACCCCTTTTTTCATATTTAATATAAGTCTTTTGTGTCCCCAGAATGTGTCTGTAAAGTTTCAGCTCAAAAAACCCATCAGATTATTTATTACAGCTGTTTGAAGTGTCTATATTATTGCTGAAAAAAAGTTGTTGCTGTTTTTTTGTACTGGGCCTTTAAGGCTAGTCCTCCCCGCCCACCGTTCTCACGTGCCTGTCAGCAATCGG